>NC_026001.2:92464792-92632292 GCF_000442705.2 Elaeis guineensis | reverse complement strand
TTTGAATCGAATCGGATTTATGATTATATTATGTGTAAATTTTTGAAAATATTGGATTTGCATTAAATCAGCATGAAATATATTTTTATGTTATTTGCAGCATTGTTCTTAAAAATTAAATAATATCTGAATATCTGGTAGAGATACTTGTTACTTACTGGGCTGTCTAGCTCATTACCTTTCTTTCTATTTTTTAGATTCAGATAATTAATTTCGAACGTGGGAAGAAATATTGAGACAGAGCTTTTAGAGGCGAGATTTAGCATTGTCAACTTCATTGAACTTAGATTTATTGTTTTAGTAAAATTTTTGATGTAAGACATTTGATTTAATTACTTGAATTACAGTTGAATAATAATTATTTGAATTTATTCCACTGCGATGCATTGATATCGTGATGAGATGTCTTGCATGCTTATGGAGAGAGTTCTTCATGAGTATGCGGCGGTTGCCGCGACCCTCGATTCACAATCTCGGGTCGGGGGCGTGATAATTAATATGGTATCAGAGCATAAGTGGATAAACTATGACACATAGAATTTAACATAGTATGAGTGTAGGTGGGTAAACATTAGGAATATTGGGACGTTAAAGTATGAGCATCATAATAAACTCAGGGAAGAGTCTATGTGCTTACTCAACAGAATCCACAGGTTTCCAAAACAATGGTGACATGTATGAAAAAATTTTGAGGACGAAATTTTTTTTTAGGGGTGAAGAATGTTATAGCCCAAACCTCAGCCCACCAAAGCCATTCAAACGAAAAAAAAAAAAAAAAAGGAAAAACAGAGTAAAACCGGGAAGAAGACTCCCGGTAGGAGTCTTCTTCTCCGACGAGTCCCGGGCAAATTAGGACTCCTAGGACCCCTCGGAGTCCTAGGGTTCCCTATAAGAATACCCCTCCCTCTTGAGATCAACCATCGGCCTCTTCTTCCTCTCTTTCTCTTCGATTTTCCCGAAGAAGAGCCGCGGGCACAGTTGGGTTTCTCGCCGTGATTGCCGCCGCCGAGGTCTCCGGAGACTGAGGTAAGTTTCCCTCTTCCTCCCCTCCTTCTTCTCCTTCTTCCCATGCTCCTGTGCACAGCTGCCGGCGACGAGTGTCACCGATCTTTCGGTCGGGAAAGACACCCTGTTTTTGAGTTTTTTTTCTTTGGATTTTTCGGTGCCGGCGATCGGAATTGGTCACTGGCCACGCTCCTCCGTGACCGGGGGAGTGGCCCCCCGTCGGCCACCGGCCTCCGCCGCGGCGGCCGTGGCCTGAACGGCCCGACAAAAGAGGGAACACCGGTCCCCTGTTCCGGTGCGGGAAGAACCAAGAAAAAAGAAGAAAAGAAGAAAAAGAAGAAAAAGAAAAAGAAGAAAAAGAAAAGAAAAGGAAAGAAAAAGAAGAAAAAGAAGAAAAAGAAAAAGAAGAAAAAGAAAAGAAAAGGAAAGAAAAAGAATAAAAAGAAGAAAAAAAAAGAAAAGAAAAGAAAAGAAAAGAAAATAATAATAATAATAATAAAAATAAATATATATATATATATATATTTATATATATATATAAGTAAGTAAATAAATAAATTAATTAATTAAAAAAATTGAAATTGATGAGAGAGAGAGTTTCTCTCTCTTCTTTCAGTCTGAACCCTGACTTTCTCTCTCTGGAATTGGACTTTCTCTCTCTACTTTCTCTCTCTAGAATTTTCTCTCTCTAAGATATTTCTCTCTCTTGATGGATTTCTTCTCTCTCTAAAGTTATTCCTCTAGGATTAGCGTAGTGGGAGGTCTCATCTGATGATTTTGATCGAGTTTAGGAAAGAGTCTGATTTTTAAGTGAGGTTTTGATTTTGGGATTTGTTAGATTTAATTTTGAACTAAAATTAATGTAAAAAATATAATTTTGGATAATAGGCACGGAGGAATCTCCTAGAAGTTAGTCGATCTGTTCATTCAGTGCTCCGAGAAAGGTAAGTAATGAAACATCTTCTCGAGATATTCCATATTTATTCTAAAAATAAATAATTATTCTCTAAAATTATGCATGATTTATGAAATTATGTTTTGAAAGAAAAGTACTTTTGAAATGTTATGGTATGTCGAATTATGCACATGTTCAATGAATTATTTATGATATATTATGGTATAAAGTATTTTGATACGGATCGGATTTATGCTCTCAGCCTAACTATGTTTCAGTGGGCCCCGCCAATGGAAATTATACGTTGGTACTTTGTGGACCCTGCCAGTGGGGGTTGTGCGCTGGTATTTGTGAACCCTGCCAGTGGGGGTTGTGCGCAGGTATTTCTGGACCCTGCCAGTGGGGGTTGTGTGCTGGTATTCTGTGGACCCCGCCAATGGGGGTTAAATGTTGGTCATAGTCGAGGCTGTTGAGTTACGAGTGTTTTGAATCGAATCGAATTTATGATTATATTATGTGTGAATTTTTGAAAATATTGGATTTGCATTAAATCAGTATGAAATATATTTTTATGTTATTTGCAGCATTGTTCTTGAAAATTAAATAATATCTGAATATCTGGTAGAGATACTTGTTACTTACTGGGCTGTCTAGCTCATTACCTTTCTTTCTATTTTTCAGATTCAGATAATTAATTTCGAACGTGGGAAGAAATATTGGGACAGAGCTTTTAGAGGCGAGATTTAGCATTGTCAACTTCATTGAACTTAGATTTATTGTTTTAGTAAAATTTTTGATGTAAGACATTTGATTTAATTACTTGAATTACAGTTGAATAATAATTATTTGAATTTATTCCGCTGCGATGCATTGATATCGTGATGAGATGCCTTGCATGCTTATGGAGAGAGTTCTTCATGAGTATGCGGCAGTTGCCGCGACCTTCGATTCACAATCTCGGGTCGGGGGCGTGACACAAGCTGTCCTGAGAAATGAGATTGCTGCACAGCTTTATACATAAAATTTTCATGCCTCAAGCTGGTAGATTTGATTATGTCACAAACAAGGATCTCAAGTTAATATATCATATCGTCTGTGATTACCCACTGAGTCTTTCTATATTCTTAATTACACCAGATACAAGAACCCATTGCCAAGAATAAAGGAAACTTCCCATTTGGAATGGTTCTTACATTGGTCTTCAAACTTGCTAGCATTGATCTGCAAAATGAATCAAAGAGAGTGCTAGATCATGCTGATACTTATACTAGCATTCTTTGAAGAGGATGGGATGTGATAAAATTGAGGGTGCATGGATAAAAAAAGGACATGCAAGGAAAGAACAGATTGAGAGTTTGAATGAAGAAGAGGAATTAGATGCTCAAGCCACTCCTAAGAAACATCATGAATCTACATAACCAGGAGTTTTGCAGTTTGGAAATGATCTAGAGGGACACATATCTATTTTGTATCGGCTAATGATTGACTTGGATTTCAGAATGGCAAATTTACATCAGCTGGTTTAGAACTTGGTTCAAAGGGTCGTTGGTATTGAAGAAGATGTGAAGGGGATCTAGAGGTTTTCAGAATAAGCCATTCCCACAATACCTCCACGGCAAACCCAACCAACAGAACCCTCCTCCTGTGGACCTTCCTGTGCTAGAGCTTTCAGGAGACCATACTTCACTTGCCGTCCCTATCCTCAGAGCTCTAGCTCTAGAAGAAGCACATCCATTGAATTTGTGGGCAGCTCCTCTAATTCCCATAGTGCTGGTTTCCTTTAGACCATAATCATCATCATATCATCAGGTTTTGGAACGATTTTTTTTCTTGTTTGCACTGTCTGATCCTACTTTGTCTCTTTTTGCAAAGGATAGGCATTTTTTTAATGATGTAAAAACTTTCATATTCTTCAAAGCTATATTTTACTTTTCCCAATGAATGTCTATTTTTATGATATGCTGTGATTGAATGATTAAATTGAATGAGTCTGATATCATTGATTAAGTGTATGGTTGATTAATTGTTTGATACATTGTATGAATGTAATTATGTGGTGATTATATGATGCATTACTGAATGTTAAATTAAATGTGATTGAATGATACCTTGGACATATTGAAAGCTTGCCCTACTTTTTGATAATGACAAGAAGGGGAAGATAAAGATTGGCTTTATTGGTATATAGAGATGGAGATAAATATAAAAGCAATAAAGTTAAAAGAAAGTAAAGAGAATCACATAAATCTTATATTGTCAAAATCAAGCAAAAGTTAAAATTGAAAAATTGATGAAATAGCAATAACGAGAGAATCACAAAAATCTTATATCAGAGTCAAGCAAAAGTTAAAGTTGAGAAATTGATGAAATAGAAATAATGAGATATGCTTGTCTTGAAATTTTATAAGCAACTTGAACTTTTATGTGTAAAAAATTAAAATGTACTTATTTTGAAAATTTATTCAATGATTTAAGAAAGGAGGAGTTTTTTTATTAAAATATGAATCATCTTATCAATCCTGCCTTTTCTACATTAGAAAGGAGTTTTTTTTTTAAAGTTCACATATTTTGAACTTTTGACTTCTTTCAATGCTTGAAAGGTGATACTCAAAGATTTTGTTATCTTCAAAAAGAGTAAGATTATTAGCTCTAGAATTGATTTTGATGATCTCAAAGGTGTTTGAGTGCAAATTATATTTACTAATGATATGCATGAAAGTGATTGTAGATTACCTCAAAATGCTTGGAATGCTTTACTCAAAAGGTTGTACTCTCTAGAGAATTCAGTTTTCCAAGCTTAACTCCTTCAAGTTTGGAAGTAAAGAAGCTAATGATTTGAAGAAAAAATCTAGTCAAAATGTTGTACCTCTCAACAAGCTTAAATTATGTTTGAGTAGGCAAGTCTAGTATAGAAACAAATTGAATTAACGAAAGCTATTTGAAACCCCTTTGGCATGCTTGGCATCCAGTTAAGTCGACCCAAATAGAATCTGAGCCAACCTAATATCAGTCAACAAGAAAGACAAAAACTTTGTAAATATAGAGAAAATCTTCTAAGCTGACCTAGTGATCAATCTAACTATCCAGTCTGAAGATTAGCCGACTCAGTAAAGAGAAGAACTGACATAGAGGAAGGTGAATACAAAAGTTCTATGAATCAACAAATCTTTTGAACCAAGCCAAAGAATTGGTGAGCCAAGCCAAATAAAGAATCTCCTTAATCGAGCCAAAGAATCAGTAAGCCAAGTCAGAGACTCTTTCGAGCCAACCTAATCTCAGACGGACAAAACAGGAAAGAATATTGAATCATTGGCAATCTGCAACTAGGCCATCTCAGTATTCTACTTAGCCGATCCAGAACTGAAACAGACTCAGAATTTGGATGAGCCGACTCAATAATTTCTAACAAAATAATAGTTAGTTTTTCAAAATATCCAAAATATGGCTAAATTCATCCCAACAGCTATTTTGATGCTTCCAACAACTAGTGCATTAAATGAATCCATTTTTTGAGCCAATAATTGTGAAGGATTTATTGAGGGTACAAACCTTTGAATGGAGAAGAGTTTATAGAAAAAAGATTGAGGAGAAGAGTGTGAGAAGTCAAAAAAAAAAAAGAAGAAATTTAAGAGTGTCTTGAAAATTTAGTCATTCCTATATTTAATTAAAAGAAAGGGAGAGTAGTTGATCTCCAACCAGCTACCATTGGAAAGAAGCATTAAAGGCTGCCTCAACCTATAAAGTATTCAAGGAAAAAGTCCAAGTATTGAAAGCTCAACTGCCTCAACTTTTTAGATTCATAAAGAGTTTTATTTTTCTTAACTCTATTCCTTGTATTTATTGTTTATTTGTAACAAGTTTCTTAAGTGAAAAACTTGAGATTGGTCCAAACTAAGGAAATTGGATGTTACTTTATTTTGATTGATATCTCTAAAAAAATCAATCAGAATTGATTGTGAGTCTGAAAGAAAACAATCATTTATAAGATTTTGATTGGTGATACTATAAAAATTGATTAGATTGATTGTGAGCACAAAAAAGTAATCATTTGTAAGATTTTAGTTGGTGATCCTATTAAAATTGATTGAGTTGGATTGTGAAACCAAAAGAAAATAATCAGGATTGATTGTGAGCCTAGAAGAAAATAATCATTTGTAAGATACACTATAAGAAAAGAAAGTTTTTACGATGAATTTATTTATGATAAAATATCTTTTCATCGTAAATAATATTATTTATGATGAAAAATTATTTTCATTGCTAATAATAAAATATTTACTATTAATGATGAAAAAAATTCATCATAAATATATATTATTTATGATGATTATTTTTGCTATACATAATAAAATATTTATTTTAATCCTAAATTTTTAAATATTAGTGATGAAAATAGTTTCATCATAAATAATATAAGTGTTTGCGATGAAAACTCACTTTTCATCATAAATATTTATTATTTATGATTAAAAATTTTTATCACTAATATTTGAAAAAAATAAAAAATTTAAAAATTATAGATTATTTACGATAAAAATTTTTCATCGTAAATAATGAGTATTACCGATGAAAACTAATTATCCATCATAAATACCTACTTATTTATGATGAATCTTTTTCGTCACTACTATTTAAAAAATAAAAAATTTAAAAATTATAGATTATTTACAATATAAATGTTATGTCGCAAATACTAGAGTATTGACAATGGAAATAAATTTTTCATGCAAATAAAAATTATTGACGATGAAAAAATTTCATCACTAATATTTAAAAAAATTTTAAAAATTTAAAAATTATAAATTATTTATGATAAAAATATTACATCATAAATAATTGAGTATTTACAATGGAAAGCTAATTTTCATCATAAAATACATGATGATTTATGATGAAAATTTTTCATCGTTAATATATGAAAAAATTTAAAAAATTCAAAAATTACAAATTATTAGTGATGAAAATTTTTTCATCATAAATTATTATGTATTTATGACAAATATCCACTTTTCATTATCAATACTCTAATATTTATGATGAAAAATTTAAGTCGTTAATATTTAAAAAATTTTAAAAATTTAAAAATTATAGATTAGTTGTAATAAAAATATTTCATCATAAATAATTAGATATTTATGACAAAAATTTACTTTTCATCACAAATACTCTTCTATTTATGATAAAAATTTTATCACTAATATATTAAAAAAATAAAAAATTTAAAAATTTTAGATTGTTAGCGATGAAAAAAAAATTTCATCATAAATAGTCAATTATCTGAGATAAAAATATTTTTATCATCAATATTTCTAAAAAAAATTATAAAATATAAAAATTATTTATGATAATATTTTTCATCTTTAAGTTTCTTTGAAACTGTCTCATTGCTCAATTTTGCATAGGTTATTAGTTTTATGGACTGACCAGAGATCGTAAAGTACAAAAATCTTGTATCTATCCAAGAACATAGAAAGAAGATAATATTGGATCTTTATATGTTAAAATATGATCTACAAAAAGATTATCCAAAGATTCTCGAATGTATACCAAACTAGTCCTCCTAAATTTTTTTAAATAAAAGCTCTTCTAAACTTTTTAGTAATTGTATAAGTCATTTGTATAATTATGTAATTAAGTCATGCATACTAGGTGTAATGTTCATCAAGTTCAAAATTTATAATATTGATTGATCATGTCCAAATAGCAAGATATCTTTTATGATAAATCGTATTAATTATAGTGTCTCTATCTAAGTAACTCTAATAAAGAAAGAAAAAATGGAGCATAATAAATATCATACAAAATAATAATATTTATCATAATTTTTTATAATAAATTAGTATTTTTAGTTATCTATAAATTATTGTAAGTTTAATTAGAAGGCATGAAAAGTAATTTTGAGCATTTGGTTATCTCAAAGGACCAAAGTCAGTTTCCAACCCGAGGATCTAGATTCAAAAATACTTAGAATGACTTAAACTGATAAGAATGGAAATGAGTTCTACTCAAGTAATTAAATACTCGTAACTCAAACTACAGTTGATGCTACTAAAGCATACTTTTCATAGTATTAAATGAAACAAATTTTAATAATAAAAAAATAAAATTAATAGAATATGATTGTATAGGGTGGATATGTATTGCATAACTTAGTGAAAAAAGATTTGAAACTTAGATTTAATATAAAAATAAATATATAAAAATAAATTAATATCTTTCCTAATTTATTCTTGCTTGAGAAAGAAAAAATTTGTATCCCATGAAATCATATATCTTTTTCAAATTACAAAAATAATACCCTCTGTGCATATGTCCAACTACAATAAATATTATTTATCATTACTGTTTATTTTAAAAAGTTTCAAGAATAGAGATTGGAGGAAACTAGATTGAGATCTAATATATTTCTTAACTAATTTTGAGTCTCTGCATTGGGTGCAGGTTCTAGATCATATAATAGATTATCTTTTTAAAATATATATATATATAGTAAAATAAAATCCATCCAAATTTTTTTATGAAAAATAATTAGCAATGAAAATTATTTTTCATTGCTAATAAGATAATTAATGATGAAATATTTTATTTTTATCATAATTTTTTAAAAAATTAGTGTAATTTTTTTTATCAGGAATTATTAGTGACGAAAATCTTTTTCCGTCACTAATAACCAAATTAACGATGCAACATTTTTCGTTGTAAATAATTTTTTTTTATGAGAAAACTTTTTTAGTAAAAAAATGAGATATTTTTTTTTGATAAAAATTATTAGCGATGAAAATTATTTTCTATCGTTAAAAGTGTAATTAACGATGAAATATTCTTTTTCATCGCAAATATTTTTTTTGATGAAAAAATTTTTTATTGAAAATTTTTTTTCTGAATTATTAGTGATCAAAATTGATTATTAGTGATAAAAATTTTTGTCGCTAATAGTTCACGTTTCACCACATCTCTTCACGCGAAACCCTTCTTCTTCTCCTCCATTTCGCGCGAAATCCCCTTCCCCCCTCCCCCTCTTAGCTCTCCCCCCTCTCCCCTCCATCGCTTCCCATCATCGCGGCCACTGCCGTCCATGTCCATCTGCCGTCCGCCGCCATCCGCGTCTGTCCACCATCATCGTTCGTCGCATTCGCATCCATCCGCCATCCGGTCACTTCCCGTCCGTCGCCAGAGGTAACAATTTCAAGACTTTTTCTTTTTTTTTCTTTTGGTGTTTGCTCAGGCCTCCAGGGGGCCGGAGAGTGGTCGGCCGATGGTGGCAAAGACGGGGCCGACGATGATTGAGACCGGGCCAATGGAGATGGGGGCCAGGCAGGGTTTGGGGCGGGATGTGGCTGGTGGGGGATGGGCTAGGGAGGGGGCGGTCGGTGGCCCTGTCTCCATCGCCGGGGAGGGTGTCGGCCGGCAGAGATCGGGCCGGGGAGGGGGCGGCCGACGGTCGGGGGAGACGGGGCCGGAGAAGGAGGAAGGGAAGAGAGAAAGGAGGGGGAAAAAGAAAAAAAGAAAAAAGAAAAGGAAAAAAGAAAAAGAAAAAAGAAAAAAAAAAAGAAAAAAAAAGAAAAAAAGAAAAAAAGAAAAAAAGAAAAAGAGAAGATGGGGTCGGAGAGAGGGTGGTCGATGGTGATGGAGACGGGGCCGAGGCCGGAGAGGGTGTCGATCGACGAAAATGGGGCCGGGAAGGGGGCCTACCAACCGTCGAAGGAGATGGGGCCGGGGATAGGGCCGCTGTCGGTCGATGGAGATGGGGCCAGGGAGGGGGCGATCGGGGGAGATGGGGTCAGGGAGGGTGTCGGCCGGTGGAGATAGGGTCGAGGAGGGGGCGGTCGACGATCGGAAGAGACGAGGTCAGGGAGGGGGCCTACCGGCGATCAAAGGAGACGGGGTTGGGGATAGGGCCACTGGCAGTCGGGGGAGACGGGGCCGGGGAGGGTGTCGGCTGATGGAGATGGGGCTGGGAAGGGTGTCAGCCGACGGAGATGGGGTCGGGGAGGGTGTCGATCAGGGGAGATGGGGCCGGGGAGGGTGTCGACTGGGGGAGACCGGATTGGGGAGGGGGCGGTTGGCGGCCGGAGGAGATGGAGCCGGGGAGGGGGCGGCTGGCGGCCGGAGGAGATGGAGCCGGGGAGGGGCCTGCCAATGGTCGAAGGAGACAAGGCCCCTAGCGACCGAGGGAGACGGGGCTGGAGAGGGTGTCGGCCGACGGAGATGAGGCCAGGGAGGGTGTCGGTTGATGGAGACGGGGCTAGGGAGGGAGCAACCGGGGGAGATGGGGCCGAGGATGGTGTCAGTCGGTGGAGATGGAGCCGAGGAGGGGGCGGCCAGCGGTCGAAGGTGACGGGGCTGGGGAGAGGGCCTGCCGACGGTTAAAGGAGATGGGGCCTGGGATAGGGCCGCTGGCGGTCAGGGGAGATTGGGCCGGGGAGGGTGTCGACCAATGGAGATGGGGTCGGGGAGGGTATCGGTAGGTGGAGATGGGGCCGGGGAGGGGGCGATCGGGGGAGATGGGGCTGGGGAGGGTGTCGTCGAGGGAGATGGGGCCAAGGAGGGGGCCTGCCAACGATCGAAGGAGATGAGGCCAGGGACAAGGCCGCTGGTGGTCGGGGAGATAGGGCTGGGGGGTGTCGGTCGATGGAGACAGGGTCGGGGAGGGGGCAGCCGGGGGAGATGGGCCCGGGAGTGTGTCGGCCGGTGAAGACGAAGCCGAGTAGGGGGCGGTCGGGGGAGATAGAGCTGAGAAAATTATTTGATTAATTATTTGATTAATTATATTTATTTCATAAATTTTTTAATGTTACTGTCAAAATTATTTAATTATTTGATTAATTATTTTTTGTTTCACTAATACAATGCACAGTGCTGTTACTTATTATAATTTAATTATTTTATGTGCTTTTTGTATGATTTTATTTTTTATAATTAAATATAAAAAATAATTTTATTTTAGAAAAAAATTATTAAATTTTTTAAAAAAAAATTCAATATAGAGTTACTCTTTTTTAATAAATTAAAAATTCATCTTTGAATGTATATTCAGATATGGTAGTTAAATTGCATTGAGCCGTAAATTCTCATTCAAGAGTCGATCTTCATTGAGATCGACTCTTGGATATCTCGTATTCGAATTTTTTAAAAAAATAATAATCTTATTATTGTTAATAGTTGATATTTTATTTCTTTATGTGGTATTCAGTAGTTATCTGTCCATTATTCTTTGGATATATAGTGGATAGGGTGCGTAGGTACCATATTCACATCGTATACTTGGAGAATCATGAAAAGATGCTGTCAAAATTTTCATAATAATGAGATGAAATATCTACTAATAACAATAATAAGATTATTACTTTTCTAAAAGGATAGGGCCGCACTTGTTGTAATGATTTGAAATGGATAGGATCATGCATTTTTACTTCATTAAATTGATGGAAGGATATTTTTTGTGTTACTGTTCAGCCTGTATTTTTTAATATGTGTTGTTTTGTATAAAATGATCCGTGTCTGGATCCGAATCAAGATTTTAGCTGAAATTTGGATCGCGATTCAATCCGAAATTTAGATCAGGATCCAGTTCGGATTAATACCATTGAACTTTTTTTTTGTTGTTAATGATTTTCTATTTGTTGTTAGATGGATATCAACAAATGTTAGATGAATGCTAAAGGTATTTTTTTGCTTGAATATCGAAAAGGAGTTCAAGATTTTATTGAGTTTGCATGGCATAAGACTGACAGTGCTAGTCGGATAAAGTGTCCATGCAAGAGATGTGTCAATATGGTATATCGTCATATAATATTTGTTGAGGAGCATCTGCTACATTATGATATGGATAAGAAGTATACTTATTGGATATGGCATGGGGAGGGTGATCTGAATGAAATGGTACATGATGATGATGATACTGAAGATGATAGTGATGCTGCTAGACCTATCGAACATAGTGGCATAAGAGAATTATTAGATAATTTACATCAGGGTGCTTGTTCAAATGTATGCATGAGCAGCAGATTTCGGAGGAAAATATATTTAGCCACCCAACCGACTCTTTAGTGTGGAAAGACTTCGATGCAAAGCATCCACACTTTACGAGTGACCCGCGCAATATCCAGCTTGGTCTAGTGACAGATGGATTTAATCTCTTTGGCAATCTGAATATCTCTTATAGCATGTGGCCTATGATGCTAGTTGTATATAATGTGTCACCTTGAAAGTGAATGAAAGAACCATATATTTTTATGTCACTATTGATTCTGGGTCTGAAAGCACCAGATAATAAAATTGATGTATATCTACGATCTTTAATCGATGATCTGAAAAAGCTATGAAAAAATAAGGTACAGACATATGATTTTGTGAGTCGAAGTAATTTTAAGTTGCATGCTTCGATTCTATGGACCATAAATAATTTTTCTGCATATGAAAATTTATTTGGATAGAGCACCAAAGGATATCTTGCATGTCTAATATGCAATAAGGATGCATCCTCCTTACATTTAAAGCATGAAAGAAAAATATGTTTTATGGGTCATCAATGATTTTTTCCTAATAATCATTCTTGGAGGATCTGTTATAACTAATATTTTGATGATAAGTCCGACCGACGTCCGTCACCTAAGAAGTTAAGTGGAGTAAAAATTTTAGAACAACTTGAAGTCATTGAAAACATCCAATTTGAAAAATATCAGGTACTCATAAGTGGAAGTATACTGAAGCTGAGCTGAATTGGATGAAGCGAAACATCTTTTTTGAACTATCGTATTAGAAATAGTTACTAATTCATTATAATCTGGATGTAATATATTTAAAAAGAATATTTTGATAATATCATTGGTACTGTATTGAACATCCCAGAAAAAATTAAAGAAAGCTCTTTTGGTTGGACTGGTACATTATCGATAGATGTATCCTATTGAAAGATAAAGAAATTATACGTACTTTATCATATCAATTATAAGATGTAAATATATTTTTAAAATTTAAATTTATTTTTATTTACAGATTCTTGTATATCTTAAAAAAGTATGTGCACAATAAAGCAAGGTCTGAAAGGTCTATAGCGGAAGCATATGTAGCTACTGAGTGTGTCACATTCTGCTCGATGTATCTTAATGATATTGAAATAAGATTCAATCATACAGATCGTAACACAGACTATGAATGGGGTAACAATGAACTGACGTTGTCTATACTTAAAGAAATAGTACGACCTATTGGTGCAAGGAGATATGAATTTATGGATGTGAATGAGCTATCCATGGTACACTTTTATGTTTTAAATAATTATAAAAAAATTAAAAATTTTATTGAGTAAGTACCATCTTAGCATACTGTTTAATATTTTAAGTAATTTTTTTATACCGATGTAAAATTAAAAATCATAACTTATTGCAGTGAGCACAAGAGTATACTATGTAGAGAGAATAATATGGATGCTGATGATCGATATAGAAAAAAATTTATAAAATAATTTGATAATCTTGTAAGTTGTATTAGTAATACATTATTTATTTAATTATAAATAATATTATTTGAACCAACATAATTTTTTATGTTATGGTGTAGATGAAACATAAATATTTCAATAAAGAAGTGGGTGCGATTGATGAGTTATACGATTTAGCATGTGGTTTCGATCGAAGGGTTAATCACTATGTATCCTGTATCATTGGAGGAATGAGATTTTACACAAGGAAGCTTGAGATGCAATGATGGACCTAGAATATTGGGATTGCTACAATAGAATATGAAGGAGAAGAAGAGATTGAATATTATGGTGTACTGGTAGATATCATAGAACTGAAGTATGGGTTTAGTAATTCTGTATTCTTATTTCAGTGTGAATGGTTGGATATTAATAATAAAAAGATTGGTATTCATATTGATTCACATTTTATCAGTGTAAATTTTGTACAAATATGGTACCAGAATGAGTCGTATATATTAGCAACTCAAGCGAAACAAGTAATATATTTGAAGGATCTAAAGTATCGAGGTAATTGGCATGTTGTACAAAAAATAACATCTAGAGGCATATATGATATACCAATCTGATTCGAGATGGATGAAAATTCAGATTTATATGAAGATAAAGCTTTTCAACAAGAAGAACAAATATTAGCCGAGCTTTTTGTTGACGAAGAACTTGTAACATCACCTTTGAATAGGGCTGATCTGCCGTCCAATGAAATTGAAGCTGATTTTATATTTAATCTTGATGTGTCAGAGGGTGACAATCAGTTGATAAATGACGATGAGATAGAAAATGACACATATATCGATTATTGTGATGAGGAGGATCTACACATCGAGGAAGATATGAATATTGCTGAGTAAATCTATATTCTTCGTTCAATTTTCTCTTGCAACAATGGTATGCGATATAATTGTATTCATTAGAATATAATTTATTTTTATTATTATTATTTAATATTATATTTATTTGTATGTCAATTATTGCAGATATGGCACCAGGAGACAGACGACGATATTCACAGTCACAATCTACCCCGGAGGTTGAGGCACCTTCATCGATCTCCATTGCCGCACCAGCTCCATTGTCAGAGGGTCCTGCACTGGTAGGTCCCAATGAGGCAGGTCTCAGTAAGACAGATCTGAGTGGTATTATTATACTTTTTATATAATAAAATTTGATTCTTTTATTTGGATAGCTATCATACTAATGATTTATTTATTGTTGTATCAGGCCAGTCTTCATCGGTAGTGAGGCGAGGGCGAGGTCCATCGAAGAACCTTGCTCTAGAGCATTGAAGATGCGAGCACCCCAAGACAGCATCTCCGTATCGAGATACCAGCCGGCTACATCAGGCCCATTAGGGGATGGTGCGAGCTGTGGCAGACTGAGCTGGGCATCATATGCCGCAGCTATGCCCCCGTGATGCTCTTCGATTGGCGTCACATTCTACTGGCTCAGAGAGAAGTTTTGTACACCCACTTATAGATAAAATAAATTATATTATAAATATTTAATTTGTATAGTATTCTTCTAATATTTGTTATTGGTAGAGTGTATTCGACATCATTGATTTTAAGGAGGATCGAGTGAGGCGAGCTGTGGATACTCATTTATCATTACATTTCAAGGATTATCGCCATCACATGCATCAGCATTGGTACCATGTGGTGCAAGATCATGGAGAGGAGACAGCACGGCAGCAGCCCCATGACAGTATCACTATGGATGATTGAACTGTCATATGCCGGCATTATGAGGATCCGGCATATCAGGTTACACATCCAATTTTTTTTTTTAGAGTTTAATGATTGAATCATTTATTCTTAAATTAAATTTATTATCTACTAATTTAACTAGTAACTGTATAGAGAAGATGTGCCCAGAATATTGCGAATCGGATGAGACAGATCATACTGCATTATGGGAGTTCGAGATCATTCACTCGTCACATGGAGCACATGGTAGATAATTTTTAATTTTTAATTAATATATAATTTTTTAGTTATTTAAAAAAATTTTAATTAATTCTCAAATTATAGAGAGATGCTGAGAGTGGTGAGCTTCCTGGTAGGATCGATATCTACCAGTGGACCCACCAGCAACGGTCAGGAGAGTGGACGACAGGGAGCCAAGAGCTCTTTGTAAGTTTTTTCAATTATTTTTTCATTCGCAGTCTGATTTTTATTATAAAAATAAAATAGCTATAATTTTAATTTTCAAGATCGTATGACAGACATTAGATCCCAGCCTACTCCTGAGGGCTCGACCGCACCCATAGATGATGAGATCTGTGATTAGGTGCTTGGTATGATATCCTGTTATATTAAGAGTCTAGGGTATGGGATCACTACTCCCTCATCCTCACGCTCATATAGGGCTGACATTCATTTTGCGTGCGAGGCTCGACTGACGGAGGTATAGAGACAAACTGTCAAGGATCGACAATAGGCTATCATGGATCGACAGCAGGCTGAGCAGCGAGCTCAGGAGTTGGCTGCATGCATCGATAAATATCAGCAGCTTCAGATCCAGATGATGAGCAGATGGCATAAATAGAGTAGATGATACAATTGATGAAGCAGTAGCAGATTGATCTGAGCTCTTTCGAGCGCTCTCCTTCTCCAGCTCGTTCCCCAGATGCCGACACTTGACAGCTTCTTTATGTATTTTTTTATTTTTATTTCAAATTTTTTATAATTTTAATTTAATATAATAAAAAATATAATTTATTTATCAATTTATGATATAATTTTTTTATTTTTATTTTTTTATTTTTAATTTATAAAAATATTATAAATATAAATAAAAAATATATATTCATAAATTATTTTTTAAAAAATATGTTTAAATTATTAGCAATGAAATTATTTTTGATGAAATATTGGTCATCAAAAATATTTTAGTATGATAATTTAATTTTTTAATAAATATAAAATTATTAAAATTCTACATATAATTAATAGTGATGAAAATATATTCATCGTAAATAATTATTAATGATAAAAATTTTTATCAAAAATTATCATATTTACGATGTAAGTTTTACGTCGCTAATATTATTTAAATTTAATTTTTAAAAAAATTATTATTAAATTAATAATGATAAAAAAATTTTATTGCAAAAAAATTTTTTACGACGTAAATTTTTCATCACTAAAAGTTTTTAAAAATTTTATTTCAAAAAAAATTTAATTAAATTAATAGTAATAAAAAAATTTTCATCGCTATTAATTTTTTATTTATTAACGATGTTATAATTTATCATAAATATTTTTTTACGATTAAAATTTTTCATCAAAAATTATTTTTGATAAAATAAATTTTTTTAACGACAGAAATTATTCATCGTAAATAATTATTATTAGCAATAAAATATATTTTTCATCGTAAAATATTATCAACGACATGATTATTTACGATCAAATAGATTATTAGTGACGAAAATTTTTCATCGCTAATAATCTATTTTATTGTAGTGATTTTGGATTGGTGATCTAATGTAAACTAATTGGGTTGGTTTAATGTAAATTCAAAAAAATAATTATATTATAATATTGAAAATGTTATAGTTGAAATTCTCAAGTGAATTAGCTTGTGGAGTGGACGTAGGTGCTGAGTCAAGCACCGAGCCACAATAAAATTATTATATTTATATTGCCTTCTTTATTATTTCTGCTGCACTTCTAATTTTCTACTTATCACTTTAGTTACACAACCTAAATTATTTTGGACACAAATTATTTCAAAGTTAGAATCTTTAAAAAAAACTTTTAGGAAATCTAATTCACCTCCACTCTTGGGTTGCTATCCGTGGAAAATATTTTTGCTTAAAGATGGTTGGCTCAAATTAATGCAGTCTTCCTTTCTTTTAAGTTGAATAATTGTGGGAAGATCTGAATTAAAAGCTTTCTTAATTTTCTTCTACTTTCTCTCTTGAGTTCCGCTCAATAGCTTGAAGAATAAAATCAAAATCTTGATTCTCCATTTGAATTCTTTTGAGTTAAATAACTATAGAAAGGTCTGAATTAGAAGCTCTCTTATTTTTTTTTTCTACTTTTTTTCTTGAGTTCCACTCAATAGCTTGAAGAATAAAATCAAAAACTTGGTTTCTCATTTGAATTCTATTCATTTATGGCCTCAAAAATATCTATAATTAATATTTTTGCCATTGGAAGCTTAAAAATAATCATTAGAAATAAGTTTTAACTATTTGAAAAAATCTAAAAAACTAATCATTATCTTGTCAGAATTATAAGTCATTTCATGCAAGATTTTAGTTGGCTAAACTGAAACTCTGAGTTGGTTAAGTAAAATTTTTGAGATGGCTTGGAAATAGATGTCAATTTTTTCAACTTTCTATTTGTTCTGTCTGTCTAAGACTGCATCAGCTCAGATATCTTCTTAATTAACTAATCTTTGTGACTTGATTGGTTAACTAATTTTTTGGATTAGCTTAAAAAATTTATGAATTTATACTATTTTTTGTATTCTTCTACCTCTGAGATTGACTTGGCTATTTTATTCTTGTGAGTCGACTCAGCTCCAGTCTTGATCGGCTAAGTTGTTTGCTAGATCAACTCAAAAAAAAAATTAAAATCTTCAATCTTTTTTCTTCACCTTGAGCTAAGATTGAGTCAACTCTCCATATGCTTGAGTTGACTAGCTAAAATAAAATCTTAGTTGGCTAAGGGAGTTCTTCTGAATTTCATGTCTTTCTATTTTTCCCATGAACTAAGACTGGATCAGCTAAGCTTCATTTTTTATCGACTTAGAGGCATGCAAAATATATCAAAATTGATTTTAGATAGCTTTCATTGTTCAAATATATTCGAAACTAGACTTATCTTCTCAAACTTAATTTGTGAATAGTTGAGTTTACTGAGAGATCTTTCTATGATAAACTTTTTTTTTATCCAATTCTTTTCATACTGAGTTCAATTTCTTTGCTTTCAAACATATATATTTGACTTGAAAATATAGATTCACTTAAATTTGAGACATTTTTTTGGATGAAATCAATCATTTAACATTATGAGAAATCCTACAATCACTCTCAAAAGCATCATTAGCAATTATGATTTATACTCAAATCTTTTTATACCATCAAAATCTATACTAAGGTTAACAACACATATAACAAGACTTTTAGGGACCCTTGTTTTGAGAGTAAAAAACTTGCATAAGAATCTATATTTTTCTAGATAAATATTTTTTAGATAATATTTAGATAGAAAAATATATTATCCATATTCTTTTATGCATTGAAAAATAACTTGAGAATTAGTTATCCATGTTCTTTTGTATTACTAGTTTTCTGGATAAGTTGCTAAGATGTATCCATATTTCACATATTATCTTTTATTATATAAATATTATTATATATAATAATATAATATAATATATTATATTTTGTATGTTATAATATATAATATTATATAACATATATTCATAAATATAGATAATATATATTATACATATAATATAATATAATAATATTACATATATATTATATATCATAATATAATATTATTACCATACAATAATATTTTATTATTTTAGTATAATATATGATTATAACAATTTGATGTATAGTATGATATCTTATTTTATTATTATAATATAATATTAATATCTTATATTATTATAATATAATATAATATAATATAATAATATATTATTTTAATATATATATACTAATATTATATACTATATTATAATATATATTATTTTTCTATATATAATATAATATGTTATATATAAGATAGTATTATATATTATTATATTATTTTATGGGATTAGGGGTATATTAGCAAAGAAATAAAAGGGCTACTTTTTGGTTCATGAGAAAATAACTTACCTACCTCTTAGGTGGGTAAGACTTCCTCCCATTCTATGAATACATGCTATCCATGGAAAAATATATTATCCACTAAGAAAAATATGAGAAATAGGTAAGTTGATCAATCAAAAAGTTGATTAATTTTTTTATAATATTTATTTATAATAGAATGGGCGTTTAAGGCCAAGAAGTGAAAATAATCTAAAAATTGGCTAAAATTCCTAAACTTTCAGCGAATAACCTTCAGAAATTCATTAACAATGATTTAGAAGAAATTTGTCAAGCTCTAAAAAGAATTAGAAAGGCAAAACTAACGAGCTTTTGGCCCTGAAATCTAATGCAGCGATGGGAGATTGGAGTCAAAGAGAAAGAATCCAAAGCTCTCGATCTCTTCTCTCTTTGGAGGAAGGGATGCTTCCTCTTTCCTCACAGCTCTTTTCCTGGGGATAGTGGGGAGGGATATTAGGATAATTTCTCTTTCCTCAAGGCTCTCGATCATGATTTTTAATGGATTCCCATTACATCAAACAAAAAAAAAAAATATTAGTTAATACCCCATAAGAAAAAGTATTAATTGAAGGTAATATGATGGCCCTTTAGTCATTTTATCTATTCTATTAATACTGTTAAGCTAGAGAAAAATAATTGGGCCTTTTTGTAATAATTTTAAAGTTTTAGAGTTAGTTTGCAACTTATTAAACTTTTAAGATCGAAGTATAAATAGAAAAAAAAATTAAGTATCCCTATAATTTTTTTATTTTATATTTTAATTACTATTTCATATTTATCTAGCTATTTTTTTTGACCATAAACTAGAGCTAAAACCAACACCCCAATAAACACAACCAGCTCATGTGGAGTCGTGCCATTCACAAGCCGGCATTACTAAAGAACCTGTAAATTACTAGCACTTTGTCTATCAAAGGATAATGGCTAGAAATATAGAGCGTAGAAACCAATTCCTAACATTGAAAACACTTAATGTTACTAGATTACAAATTAATTCAATTCCACACTCAAATCCTTGTCTCATGTTCTAGTTGGGTTTGGTGCAATACGTGTAGGTTATTACGTTATCATTGAGCTGTTCAACATGTTCAACCACACATATTATAATAAATCCTGGTGCTGGGTAGCAACATATTTCTTTATTATGATAAATATCCGAATTAGGACTTCCCAAAATAGAAACATCTTTTCAGACACACCTATCATATTGCATATGCTGGATGTTGGGCATCTAATTTAAATGGGAGTTATCAGTAGTTTATATTGCATACAGGTTAATTCGACCTACTAAACATTGTAGGCATAACTGATCTCCTAGATTTTTTCAATAAGTAAGCTCTTTTAGATTGTCATATTAAGAGCATGTAGGTAGGGATGAAGAATAGAGAAGCTGAAACATATTCCTCAAAAACCATTTTAGCATTCACTAACTGGAACCTTATAATAACTTCAATTATTAAACATCACATCATCCAGGCATATGACAGTATGTTGAGTATTTGAATGAGGATGATGATGTGGTATTTTTTCGCTTCCTTCTCAAGCTTCAGTTCCACTCAAGCCTTCAATGTTTGGAGGAAGAGCCTGATTATGCAGCGGGCCTGGGCCCCGGAGACTTCATGGAGGATCGTTTGGTTTCACTCAAGCCTCTAATGTTTGGAGGAGGAATGTGATTGCAGTGGGTTTGGGTGAGAGATGTCAAGGGTGATGGGAATACTCAAAAAATTGATAAAATGCCATACATTGTGTTTCCTACATTCTCTAATTTAAACTGCTCATTTTTATAAAATGAGGGGATTTTAATGCTTGTTGAATCTTATCAGGATAAAAAAAATACAAGGTTAAGACCCCACATTTATGAACTGCAGGAATATTTCATCAACTATTATCCAATAAAAATTACTTAAAAATTGTTTTATAAACTACCTATAAGTGGAACCCAACTATTGACCCCTCATTTGCCTAAGAGCTAGGCAATGACCATGACAACATTACACTTTATTAAAATTAAGGTTTGTTAAATATACTAGATTACAATTCACCTTATATTGAAAAATATTATGATGTTTCATATCTTGATAATTGTTTTGTATTATCTAACTATTTTTTCAACCATGAACTAGAGCTGAAACCAACATCCCCTTGATCATAACCACCTCATGTGGAGTAGTGTGGATCACAAGCAAGCATTGCTGGGGACTCTACAATTAGCAGTGCTTTATCTATCAAACAAGAATGGCTAGAATTGCAGAGCCTACAAACTAATCCTATCATCGAAAAAATATAATATTATTATATTACTAATTAGTTTCATTCCACACTCAAGTCCTTACCTGTGTTCTAGTTAGAATTTGGTGCAATTCATGTAGAGCGACACATTACAGTAAAGCCGTTCCACATGTTTAATGTCACGCCCTAAATCTCATACTCAGATTGACCATCTGACACGACGACATATCTCCTAAAGTATAATTCTAAAGTATATGCAAGATAATGGCTAGAAATATAGATCCTACAAACTAATTCCTAACATTGAAAATATTTAACATTATTAGATTATAAATTAATTCAATTCCATACTCAAATCCTTCTCCCATGTTCTAGTTGGGGTTTGGTGCATTACACGTAGAGTATTACGCCATGATTGCGCTGTTCAACATGTTGAACCATACCTATTATAATAAATCATGGTCCCCGGCAGCATCTTGTTTTTTTACTATTATAAATATCCAAGTTAGGACTTCCTAAACTACTATTGTCATTAAAAAAAAACATGTTCAACCATACATGTTATATTACATATGCTGCATGTTGGGCATCTAATTTAAATGGGAGTTACAAGTAATTTATGTTGCATACAGGCTAATTGGACCTACCAAAGATTGCAGGCATAACACACCTTCTAGAATTTTTTAGGAGGCATGCTCTTTTATCTTAGATTGTCTTATAAAGAGCATGTAGGTTCGATGAAGAATAGATAAGTTGAAACATATTCCTCATAAGCCATTTTAGCATTCACTAACTGAAACATTGTAATAACTTCAATTATTAAACATCACATCATTCAGGCATATAATAATGTGTTGAGCATTTGAATATATAGTATCTTTTCGATTCCATTTAAGCTTCGAGACTCCGAGATGAAGCATTATTGTGTAGCGGGTTTGGGCCTCCAAGAATTATACGGGGATCCTTCCTATTCCCCTCAAGCCTTCAACGCATGGAGGAGGAGGTGCTTGATTATGTAGCGGATTTGGGCCTCCAGAAACTGTACGGAGGATTCTTTCAGTTCCACTTGATCCTTCAATGCTTAGAGGAGGAGGTGCTTGATTATGTATTGGGTTTGGGCCTCCAGGAACTGTACGGAGGATTTTTTGAGTTCCACTCAAGTCTTCAATGTTTAGAGGAGGAGGTGCTTGATTATGTAATGGGTTTGGGCCTCCAGAAACTGTACGGAGGATTCTTTCAGTTCCACTCGATCCTTCGATGCTTAGAGGAGGAGGTGCTTGATTATGTATTGGGTTTGAGCCTCCAGGAACTGTACGGAGGATTTTTTGAGTTCCACTCAAGTCTTCAATGTTTAGAGGAGGAGGTGCTTGATTATGTAATGGGTTTGGGCCTCCAGGAACTGTACGGAGGATCTTTTCAGTTCCACTCAAGTCTTCAATGTTTGGAGGAGGAGCCTGATTATGTATTGGGTTTAGGCCTCCAAGGACTGCTTGGAGGATCCTTCCAGTTCCACTCAAGCCTCGAATATTTGGAGGAGCATGATTATGGTACGGGTCTGGGCCTCTAGGAACTGTTGGGAGCTTTGGTCCACCGCTAAGGAGCCTGGAGTGCCCATCAGCTCTTGCTCCAAGACTATTATCAAGAGCCAATGCAAGCATCAGCACAATACAAAGTGCTACTTTGGGCCCCATATCTCTAATCAACACTTTGTTCCTGTTGGGAGGAAGGGGTTTGAGTTCCCCTAATATATAAACTCCAGTTTGCTGTAGGGGAGGGGATGAAGCTACCAACAAAATCTTTATGCCGATATACCGATATCATAATGATATTAATGCATTTCATTAGACACACATGATTAGTTAGCATTTCATCAGATATACATCACAGGTCTTGACATACAGATGATATATTTGATGAGGTTTCCTTTTCTATTCTGATAAAGATAAGGACCGTTACGATTTAGTAATTGTGTGGCCAACCAAATCCGCTTTAAATATTCTCTGAATATTACAAGATTCCATCACCAGGTTCGTGCAGCAAGGGGGGATGAAGCTGCCCATAAAATCCTCACGCTGATATGCAGATATTATAATGATCTTAATGCATTTCATTCCATACACATGGTTAGTCATCACAAGTCTTGATTAGTTGTGATATACATCGTGAGCTATCCTTATCTATTTTGATAAAGGAAATGACCGTTTCAATTTAGTTATTTTGTGGCCAACAAAATCCACTTTGAACATGTTCTTAATATATAGAAAGATGATTTGAAAAGAATGTTGATTCTCTCACTCGGTTTTTGTGGTGAGAGATGTCATGGGTCGGAGTAAAGGACTAAATTAACAAATTGTATAATATTATATTTTTTTAAAAAAGTACTCAAAAAATTGATAAAGTGCCACACATCGTGTCCCCTACATTCTTTTAAAATGCTCACTTCTATAAAACGAGGGGATTTTAATGCTGGTTGAATCTTATCAGGATAAAAGCAAATACAAGGTCATAACCCCACATTTATTAACTACAGGAATTTAGTATTTTCATCTAATATGATCTAATAAAATCCTATTTAAAAACTTTTTTTGTAAACTACCTATAAGGGGGACCCAACCATTGACCTCTCGTTTGCCTAAGAACTAGCCAACGGCCATGACAATATTTTGCTTTATTAAAATTTAGTTTGTTAAAGATATTAGGTGATTATTCACCTTATATTGAAAAATATTATAATAATTTATATCTCAATAATTATTTTATATTTGTCTGACTATTTTTTCAACCATATACTAGGCCTAAAACCAACATCCCCTCGATCACAACCAGCTCATGTGGAGTAGTGTGGATCACAAGTTAGCTTTGATTAGAGACTACAAATTAGCAGTGCTTTATCTATCAAACAAGAATGGTTAGAATTGTAGAGACTACAAACTAATCCTATCATCGAGAAAATATAATATTATTATATTACTAATTAGTTCTATTTCATGCTCAAGTCCTTGTCCTGTGTTCTAGTTAGAGTTTGGTGCAACACATGTAGAGTGTCACATTACGGTTGAGCCTTTCAACATGTTGAACCACACCTATTATAATAAATCTTGGTCCTAGCCAGCATCATGTTTCTTTACTATAATAAATTTTTGAGTTAGGTCTTCCCAAACTCTTATCATCAATATTAAAAAAACAATATGTTCAACCGCACCTCTTATATTGCTTGTGGGTGATATATCTCAACAGGCAAAATCTTGTACTAATTTTGGAATAAGGTGGGTAAAATATCAACCAATAAGTTCAGTAAATCTACTTTGGCATAGGCCAGCAATGAACATGCATATGCATGTAAGTGATATCCATGTTTTCACAATGGAAAAATAATCTTCACAAGGTAAGTGCATATATTGGATGTTTGTCATCTAATTCAAATAGGAGCTATGTGTGATTTATGTTACATATAGGCTAATTTGACCTACCAAATTAAGATTATAGACATCACAGCTTGTAGATTTTTTAATCGGTTTACTCTTTTTTCTTAGATTGTTTTATTAAGAGTGTGCAGGCAGGAAGGATGAATAAAGATGTTTAAATATATTCTTCATAGGCCATTTTAGTATTCACTAACTAAAAGCTTATAACAACTTGTTGGATTAGAACTTAATCCGATTCCCCACTCAAATCTTTGTCTTGTGTGGAAGTTGGGACTTGGTGGGATACACATGGAGTGTCGTAGAATGATGGAGCCATCCAACATGTTTAACCCATTGGGCTAATTTTGGATCAATTGACACCTACTTTGGTCTTATTCTAGCGAACACATGGAGGGTCATAGAATGATTGAGCCATTCAACATGTTTAACCCATTGGGTTAATTTTGGATCAATTTACACCTACATTGGTCTTATTCTCGTGAATTGTCAACTAACAAATTTGGTAACTTCGATTTGGCATAGAACAATAGTGAACCTACATACACATGTGAGTAATAACCAGTTACACGCCATTGAAGAATAACCTTCACTAGGCAATATAAATATATTGGAGGTAGCGGATCTAATTTAAAAGGGAATAACGTGTGATTTATGTTGCATGAGGGATAGTTTAACCTACGAAAGACTTGTAGAAGTAGCACTCTTAATGAGCTTCTCAACTACTATAGTTTTTTTTTTTTTTGGTTTGTCTTTTTAAGAGGGTGTACATATGGAGGAAGAGCAGAGAAGTTGGACTATATTCTTTGTAAGCTTTTTTTGTCATTCGCTAACTAGAAGTTTTTAACAACTTCATTCTTGTGTTGTCCTGCGGTACATTCTAGCATGTAAATGGTATTCTCGCATGGTAACAACTTTATTCTTGAGCTATCCTTTAAATTCCACTCAAGCCTTCAATTTTTGGAGGAGGATGACCATGATGTACCGAGTTTGGGCCTCCAAGAATTACATAGGCCATCCTTGTTATTCTACTTAAGCCTCCAATGTTTGGAGGAGGATGACCATGATGTCATGGGTTCGGACCTCCAAGAACTGTGAAGAGGATACTTTCTGTTCCCCTCATGGCTTTAACTTTTGGAGAAGAATGACCATGAAAAGATCGATCGAGGGGTAATTGAGCACACCTCAACCCACACGGCATACAAATACAGCGGAAACATAGATCGTTTTATAGAGAAAAGAAATTTGAGCAAATATAGAATGCAAAAAGGAAGAGGAGATAATCAAGCAATAAAATAAAGGAAAAGAAAACACACCAGATATAACGTGATTCGGCTTATCAATTGATCTATATCCACGGGCATGACCTCCTCGACGATTCTTCTATTAAAATTCCACAGCACAAGAAGTACAAAATTGATAGGAGATACAAGAAACTCTCTTTACAAGGAAAAACCTCACTTTTTTCTCTCAAAAGAAGCCTCACGCTACTCTGAATGCATACATAAATCCTCTGCCTATTTCCTCCCTTTAAATAAGCCTCGGAATCCTAAAAAACCTGGCCTAAACTGCGTTCAAATCAGAGACAAGACTCCGAATAGCACCCAACAATGCTATCTCACTGTTGGATCACGTCCGACATCTCTCTCGGCCGTTTGATCGCACAATCACATGAGAAACAGAGCTGTAAACCATGCAAACCATGAGAAAACCCCTAGGAAATGGCGTCGGTCCACCGTGGACCTTGCAAAACCTAGGGAAAATGCCGTCTAGTCCACACGGCCTCCATAGACTACGTGAAGGTGCCACAGGCTGCATGCGTGCGCGCCCACATGCCCAATGGGCTGCGCACCCGCACTTGGCTAGCCCGCATGCTTGCGCACGCCTAGGTTGAGCCTGCATGCTGCTGGGCCATGCTCATGATCCCGAGCCCCCCTTTTTTGGGTTTCTCTACATGGGCTTCAAACTTATTAATTCTCCTACTTAAGGACATATGCTGAACTCCAAAGAACATCATCTCTGGAGGCCTTGCCAACCTCCCACTCCTCATGTAGCTTCAAGATCGAGAAAAGCTTTGCTCCAATTTAATTTTTCTCGAGTCACCGGCTTCGTCAACACATCCACTGGATTTGCATCGGTATGAATTTTCAACAACGAGACTAGACCATCATCTATCACATTTCTCACAAAGTGATAGCAAATGTTGATATGCTTTGTCCAAGAAAAAAATGTCAGATTTTTTGTCAAGTGCAATGCGCTTTGACTATCACAATTCACCCTCATCACATCTTGCTTCATCTTGAAGTATCCAAGAAGCCCCTTGAGCCAGATAGTTTCTTTATATGTATGTACCACAGTAATATATTCTATCTCTGTGTTGATAATACCACCACTGACTGAAGCTTAGATTCCTAGCTTATAGCACCGCTACCCATGGAGAACGTATAGCCAGTAGTAGATCTCCTCTTATCCCGATCTCCTATAAAATCAGAATTCATATACCCATGCACTCCAAACCCGCTGAATCATAACAAATTAAACAATCAGTCGTCCCTCTTAGATATCGGAGGATCCACCTTACTGCTTTTCAATGGTCGCTATCTGGATTCACCATATATCGGCTCACAATTCCCACTGCCTACATAATGTCTAGTCTTGTGCATACCATGACAAACATAAGGCTCCCTACTGCTGATGAATATGGTACTCAGGCCATGTCAGCCTCTTTCGCTTCCATGCTGAGTGATTGCTCAATCGATAATTTTAATTGAATAGAAAATAGGATAGATACTAGCTTCATATTTTGCATATTGAAGCACCACAGAATTTTTTCCATATATCTCTTTTGTGAAAGCCAGACCTTCCTATCCTTCCTCTCCCGTAGCACCTTCATCCCGAGTATTTGGTTCATAGTTTCTAAGTCCTTCATCTCAAACTCCCCAGCCAGCTGAGTTTTTAAATTTGATATCCGACTCTTACTATTCTCCACGACCATCATATCATTGACATACAACAGCAAGATACAAAAACTCCCATCATCATAACCGTAGAAATATGTACAATAATCCGCCTCCAATCGATCAAATTCCAAACTCACAATAAAAGAATCAAATCACTTGTACCAACATCTTGGTATCTATTTGAGATTGTACAATGATTCGTTCAACTGACAAACCAACTCCTCCTTATCTTTTTTGATAAAACCTTCAGATTCCACCATATAGATCTCCTGCTCCAAGTTATCATGCAAGAATATCGTCTTTGCATTCATTTGCTCAAACTCCAAATCCATGACTGTCATGATTGCCAAAACAATCCGAATAGTAATTAGACGAACCATCAGTGGGAAGATCTCATCAAAGTC
Organism: Elaeis guineensis; assembly: GCF_000442705.2. Lineage (NCBI taxonomy): Eukaryota > Viridiplantae > Streptophyta > Magnoliopsida > Arecales > Arecaceae > Elaeis > Elaeis guineensis. Next base: position 92,604,056 of record NC_026001.2, on the reverse strand, counting down.
AATTTTCAGCTTCTTAGTATAACCCTTCACCATCAAACACACTTTGAACCTCTCCATATTTTCATCTGTATCCTTCTTTACCTTATAGACCCACCGACATCCGATCGGACTCCTTTCCTTCGGTAGAACTATTAGCTCTCAAGTTTTATTCTTCCGAAGTGACTCCATCTCCTTCTCCATAGCACAATGCCTCTTTCTAGTATTGATGGACTCATAAGCCTCCTTGTATGAAGTCGGCTCGTCCTCCTCCGTCAAAGCAATATAAGCACAAATATGATTAGCAGATGGAATGAAAGAAGTGACATAGTAATCATATCTGACGGGAGGTCTAATGACCCTCCTAGGCTGCTCTGACTCCATTGGTGGTTCTTCCAATGAGATAACATCCTCAGGTGATTATGAAGATTTCGCATTCAATTCATCATCAACTATCTCATCATTTACTTGTGCTTGCTCTGCTTACACCTCATTGCGTGCATCAAAAAACTCAATAAGAGTAATAACTTCATCATCTTGCTTTTTTTTGGTGCCTTGAAAAGATTCTTCATTGAGAATGAGATCTCAGCTAATAATAATCTTGTGGATAGTAGGGTCCTACAACTGATACCCCTTTACTCCTTTAGCATAGTCAAAAAAGATGTACCTCTAAGAGTTTTTGTCCAATTTTATCCTCTTCTCTTTTGGGATCCACATATATGTGTCACATCCAAAGACATGGAGATGAAAATAATTTACAGACTTGCTGCTTCAAAGTTCTTCTAGAATTTCTAGCCTAAGTGATTTTGTCGGTGCTCGATAGATCAAGTAACAAGTCGTGCTCACAGCCTCTATCTAAAATCTCTTGTCAAGTTTTATGGAACTTAACATACTTTGGATCCTCTCCATGGGTGTTCTATTTAACCTCTCAGTCACACCATTTTGTTGTAATGTCTCGAGAACTGTGAGATGATACCGAATTCCATGCTCACCATAAAATTCTTCAAATTTTTTGGAGCAATATTCCCTTCTATTATCTAAATGTAGGCATTTAACTTTCAAACCTTTTTTTTTTCTACTAGAGCCTTGAATTTCTTGAAGGTCTCAAAGACATTAGAAGATGAAGTAGGAACACCTACCCATTGACCTATCGGGCATCTCCCAAGTATCTAAGTGGATTAGCTCAAAAAAAATTTTACTCCACTATTGCGATAAAGAGAAAGAAAGCCTTCTTTATTTACCATAGATGTAATCTTCATAAAATTTCAGTGGCACTGACTTATACCTCAGAAGAAGCTCCTTATTTGATAATAATTATAGTCCGCGCTTGCTCATATGTCTCAAATGACGATGCCAAACCATCGAAGACACCATCTTTGTACTTGCTTCAACCGCCTCTCTCACTTGAGTCTCGCCCATTAATTTATAAAGATCACCTATTTGCTCTCCCTTTATCACCACCAAACACCCTTTGCACACCTTCAGTTGATCTTTCTCTTCAGTAAACTTCAAGCCTTACTTACAAAATATTTCAAATGATAGTAGACTCTCGCGAAGTACAAAAATATGCCATACATTAGAAACCATCAGAACTATACCATCAAACATTTTGATCCAAACATCTCCCACTCCAATCAGGGACATGTTGTATTATTACCCAAATAGATAACTCCACCTTTCCATAGTTTGTATGTATGAAACCACTCTCTAAAAAAAGTCATGTGAAAAGATGTCTTCGAATCTAAAATTCAATGGCATGCAAGCTCGGATCTCTCCAATGTCATCAATGCATCCCTGTCTTTTGAAGTAGCCAAACCAGCTTCACCTTCTGCTATATTGCTTTGAAAATTTTTCGATTCAGATTTTGTATTAACTCCTCTAGCTGGTAATCTTTCTTTACATACCCTGATTTTTCACAATTCTAGCATTTCACCTTCTTCTTATCCTTAGATTTAAATCTTGCCTTTCCTCGATCACTATGTTCCCTCTCGAAAAGCCTTCTCTGTGCTACCATGGCCTCTCCTGAAGAGCTTCTTTGGCTAGATTTCTATCTCATCTCCTTTGTTAGCAATAATACAATAACCGACTCCATTTTGAGGGTTTCAACATGACTCTAGTTCATGATGAGATTATCCCAAGATTCTGACATAGAACAAAGTAGAATGCTAGCCTTCTTTTCATCTTCAATTCTTACATCTAGGGTTGTAAGCTTGCTTACAATGAAATTGAATATACCCAAGTGCTCTTGAGCTGATACCCTATTCTTCATCTTTAAATTATATAATTATCACCTTAAATAAATTTTATTCACCAGAGACTTTCCTTGATAGAGGTTCTTCAATTTTTTTCAAATCACTTTTGCAGTAGTCTCGACCTCAATATTAAATAATATCGAATCATCCAATACCAAATAAAGATTCATCATTGCCAACTTATCTTTCTCCTCATATTGCCTGTCCGTCATCTCTTGTGATTTGCATTCTTTTTCTTGCAAAGCAACTTCACAACCATCCTTAATCAATACCACCTGTATCTTCCTCTTCCAAAGTGTAAAGTTTGATCTGTCAAACCTTGGTATCTCATACTTCATTGTCGTCACCTTGCCCGCCATTATTTCAAATCAAACTAACTATAAAAAAATCTTCTTGCTCTGATACCAAACTGAAAAGACCGATCGAGGAGTAACAGAGCACACCTCAACCCACATATATACAAACACAGCAGAAACATAGATTGTTTTGTAAAAGAAAGAAATTTGAATAAACATAGACTGCAAAAAGGAAGAGGAGATAATCAAGCAATAAAACAAGACAAAAGAAAGTACACCAGATATAATATGGTTTGACCTATCAATTGGCCTACATCCATAGGGAAGACCTCCTCGATGATTCTTCTATTAAAATTCTACGGCACAAGAAGTACAAAATTGATAGGAGATATAAGTACCTCTCTTTACAAGGGAAAACCTCACTTTTTCCTCTCAAAAAAAGCCTCACACCACTCTAGATGCATACATAAATCCTCTGCCTATTTCCTCCCTTCAAATAAGCTTTGGAACCTTAAAAAACTTGGCCCAAACCGCATTCAGATCGAAGACAAGACTCTAAATAGCACCCAAACATGCCATCTCATCACTGGATCACACCCGACATCTCTCTTGATCGTTCGATTATGCAATCATGCAAGAAACAGAGCTATAAATTGCATAGACCATGAGAAACCACCTAGAAAATGGCATCAGTCCATCGTGGACCATGCAAAACCTAGGAGAAATGTGGCCTGGTCCACGCGACCTCCATGGACTGTGTGAAGTTGCCACGGGCCGCACGCCCATGCAGGCGCATGGATTGTGCGAGAAACAGAGTTGTAAACCGTATAGACCATGAGAAATCTCCAGAGAAACGGTGCCAGTCCACCATGGACCATGTGAAAATCAGAGAAAAAGCCGCCTGGTCCATGCAGCCTCCATGGATCGCATGAAGCTGCCACGAGCCGCACGCCTACGTGAGCACGCAGGGCTGCCCGCTTGCGCGCGCCTAGGCCTAGCCTGTGTGCTACTGGGCCATGCTCACGTTCCTGAGCCCCTTTTTCTAGGTTTCTCCACATGGACTTCAAACTTATCAAACCACGATGTATTGGATTTGGGCCTTTAGGATCTATATGTAAGATTCCTCCGTCTACACTTGGGCCATAAAAAATAGATGTCGGATCATGTCATATTTATTTGTAGTTACAGTTGATGATCCAGCTGGATGTGGGCCTCTAGGGAGGAGATGAGGGTATTATCCTTAAGCCCTTGCTCCAAGATCAATATCTAGAGCCAATGCCAACACCACCACCGCCGCAACACAAAGAACTACTTTCAGCTCCATATCTCTAGACAATGCTTTCTTGCAATGAGGAGAGATGGTTGAGTTCTACCCATATATAGACTCCAATTTCGGGAGTGCAGTTTGTCAAATATGCGTAAACATCTATCCTTATCTATCTCGATAAAGAAAATGACATTACAATTTAGTTATAGCATGACCAGCAAAATCCAACATCAAAGATTTTCTCAATATAGCAAGAATTAATTGAAAGGAAAATTTATTCCACCACCAGGTTTGGTTGCTCCTTCATAATTAACCCCTTTTGACAAAATATTTTATGTCTAGCATTTTCTTTTCATGGCCATTTTATTTTTAATCACTAGCTTATCTACATATGTGTACAGAACAAGTATAATTGTGCATAAAAGTGAGGTCAACTATGCCATTTTCTTCCAAAAAAAATGAAAAATCTTGTCCACTGATTATTGGAGAAGGCCAAGTGTTCAACTCTGTATTATCATGGAGTTTATTATTAAATGAAACTTATCCAAGGACTATTGCTAAAGTGATGTTCAAACCCAGGGTTCAGAATAAATATTCCCTGAATTAAGTATTCTATAATAGTGAGATATGAAATCCTCGCTCATTTAATGAAGTTGAAGAAACATTCCACTTGAGATAACGCTGTATTTGTTGGCTTTCATATGAGTCATTCCCATATTTATCAAAAGGGGAATGGACTTCAATGGGTGAACTTTTCTGATAAACAAGTATCAGATCTTATAATTTATCAGTATTAGCACTAGATAATCCACTAGATGTATAATAATATCATAAAATAGAAGAAGTCACCAATGTATTTCATTGGGTCAATAGTATTTTTAGTACTTATATATTGTAGAGCAATTTTCAAATGTCAACTCCATCATTTCATAATAGGAAGATTTTCATGTTAAAGGGGGTACTTGGATCACTAAAATAGAAAAACTTTTGAAGTTGGTCAGATAGCAAACGAGGCGAGATTTACAAGTAAAGAATGACAAACCCAATCGAACAAAGTTTAGCTTAGTTATCTTTGAAGTTATTTTATTTCCACATATTTTCTCATAACCTCCACGTATTTTACCTTAGATTGTTTTCAGTTCTTCCTACATCCTTTTAAACATATAAAACTACCTAATTTTATTAGAGCATGTACATCTTCAGTATGCATGCCCAAACCATCTCAATTGTGGATGGCCATAGGTCAGATCGAGCAATATCCATACCCACCTTGTTTTTTGTATTGTTTTAGTTTATCCAACTCAAGCAACTCTTTTTTTTTTTGTGGTACAAACGTGCGGTCACACTAATCTAGTGCGAGAGTGGCCCAATAGATCAAGATAAATAAAATCTCATAGAACTTGTAGGCAAACCTCATCCTATCTCCACAGTCAGTTGCCAGAGTACTCAACAACAAAAATCACCACCCAATCTGCTGTAGTATTTTCCTCTCTATAGATATGTCAGACTCTCACTGCAGTAGCTTGGTAAAGAAAGGCCCTAACATCATAGATAAGTAGATAACCATCAAGCTGTCTAGCCTCCTCCTGGATCCACAAAATGATAGTAGCAGAGTCACCCTCCAAAAAAATTCTTTCTGCAAAAAGCTACTGCCAAACAAAGGTGACACCAATCCAAGCAACATGAAGCTCCACAGTTGGAACTGAAAGTTCAAAGAGGTGGAAACCATCAACTATCAAAAGTCTCCCATCCAGACCATGGATGACAAAGCCAGCTCCGCCCTGATCATCCCTGACACTGCCATCAAAATTCACCTTAACAAATCCTGAGGGTGGGGGCTCTCAGAAAATGAAAAGAACCCTATAGGTCACTGTCAGAATAGCCTAGGAGCTCTAGAGATCGGAGATGCTAAGGGATGAAGTGGCAGTATCAAACTAATAGTGCTCCTAAGCTAAACAGATAGCTCTCTACAGCACCCAATGAACAGGAATCACCTCACTATCGAAGACGATGTTGTTTCTGGACAGTCAGATCTAATAAGTAATATAAGCCATCCGTCCATCAATAATAGACGTTCTGTCAGTGACAGTCTAATGGATCAAGCCTAGGAAGGATGCCAACCAAGGATCAATACTCAGCTCCCAAGGGTAATCACCCGCCTATCTCCAGATCGCCCATGCCTAAGGTAGTGCAGGACAGCATGCTCCCCTGACACATCCTCCACCTCGTAAATTGGACACAAGGTGGAAACCTCCATGCCACTCTCCCTGAGTAAAGTCCATGTAGGAAGCTGATCCTAGGCAAGCTTTCAAAGAAATGTCTGCACCCTAGGATGAGCAGCAACTATCCAAATTCAGGTGGCCTCAATCTGTCTATAGGGCATCGAGCTGTACAAATAGGAGAGGTCTCTCAAGAGAACCTTCAGATAGAAAGAGCATCCCCAGACCCTAGCATCTTGAGTCGGATGCACCAGAAGTGGGATGGCAAGGACCCACTCCACAAGCGGCCTCCCAAAAAAATGAGTGGTCTCTTGTACTCTCCAATCCGAAGCATCGGCAATGATGAGGTCAGACACCCTCAAGTGGTCCTTGACCTCATTGCTGACAAAGGTCGGCTAGCGAGATAGAGAAAAGCTAAAAATCCAGACATCCTGGATCACCTCTACTGAGCGACCATCACCTATCAAGTATCTGATTGGATCCATCACATCGGATCTCTGAGCACAAATCTCCCTCCAAATGAAGGAGCAACCCCAGACAGGCTGGATGGGAGTCCCCTGGCTCCACTCACCATAGCGGGCTCTCATCATACTGCTCCACAAACAATCTGGTTAGAGTAAAAATCTGACTCCATGCCGGGCAATCAAAGTCTCCCTCCTCATCAACAAGGAATGGATCCCCAAGCCACCATCCCGCAAAGGCTGATATACAACCTCCCAGGAGAGCAAATGGAGTCGATGACAATCACACCCAGATCCTCAAAGAAAGTTATAAAAATGCTGATCCATCCATTTGATACAAGCAACTGGGACAATCGTATTAGCCAGGAGGCAAATCAAAACTGAGCTTAGCACTGATCTCACTAAAATCATCCTCCTCATAAAAGAGAGGGCACCTGACTTGCCAGTCTGAAAAGTGCTCTTGGATCCGCTGCTCCAAGAGCCTACACTTAGCGTGCCATAACTGACAGTTAGTGATCGAAACACTAAGATAGGTCAGCATCCTAGACTGCTCTCGAATCTCCAGGCATTCCCTTATCACCGATCTGACCTAGGGCTTCGTCCTTGGGCTGAAAAAGACCACAAACTTCTAAATATTGACCAACTATCCAAACACCCAGCAATAGGCCTTGACAATAGCAACAAAGGACTTGGTGTAATCATTTCTTAATTTATATACTCTAATTTCACCATGTATCTTGGAATGGTAATCCTAACATCAATCAAATCTACCATGTCCACAAGCTGGATATGACATTGGCAACTCGTTGGCCAATCATGTCAAGATCGGTCACCTTGTTGCATTACAGGTTCCATGTCAAGATCACCCAGTTCCACATCCACTCTTTCTAGGACCACACATCAAGTCATTAGGCATAATGATAGTCACAAGTCTCAAAGAAGAGTCACAATGCTGGTCCATACTAGTATATCTTCCCTCAACTTTTGGTTCCACATATAACTAGCTTGACCTAGTGATCTAGTTGGCTCTCTCAAAAGCTGCCACACATTCCTATCCCACTACCATTCTTTTTTTTTTTTTTTTTGGTAAAAACAAAAAGGGAAGGGGGGAGACCAGCATAACAACCCCCTCTGGGTATGACCATGAGGGTCTTCTTCCCATTGACGAATGTTCAATTCGAGAAGCCATTATCGAGTGCCTCCTCTCCACACAAGTGGTGAGTATGTCATACCAACCCTGCCAAAGTCTAGAGGATCAAAACCCCTTCCAACCCCCACGCTTGGGCTGCCTAAGAGGTCACTGAAGATCACTCCCCTCAGACATTTAATCAGCAGAACACATGCCTCGAACCCAGGTCACTTGGGTGGAAACCTAAGTCTGTTTCAACTGGGCTATCGATTCAGTGGCTACCATCTTTTATATATTCAACCCCTTTCCTCATCGATTTTAAGCTCCTATTTCACAAATTAACCTCCATTTTAGAGCTCTGCTAGCTTCCAACCCCATGTCATGCATGGGATATGATTTTTGTTCTTGAAAAAATATTTATTTATTAATATCTACTTTTTTATATTCTTCAAAAATAATTAAAATAGTGAAAAAATATTTTTATATGTAGTATGGATTATAAGCTATTTTAGTTTTTTTTTTTTAAATTTGTGGTTTTCTATGGTCCACTTGCTATCTAGCTCCTCCTCAAATCTTTGTCCTCTTCTCATATAAGTACTCATTCTTCTCTGCTTTGCTCTTTATCTCCAGAGCTCGCTCTCTTTTCTTCCTTCACTACCATGGCAGAGCTCAAAAGGCTCTCAAAGAGTCAAGACCTCATTTGGTTCAAGCATATCAGCACCCACCTGCATATTCGCAGCTTGGATCTCGACTTGCTTTAGAGGCTCATGCTATCTCTAAGGGCATGGTCGGCTAGCAATCCATCTGCAAGGCTATTGATCTAATCTTCCAACTCATCCATGAGAGCAAGATCACCGATCATGCCATCCTCCTTGTCGGCCAACTGGCATTGGCAAGACTACCATTGCCATGTGCCTCTCCAAGTTCCATGGCCAGGAGATCCCCTTCACCACCATCTCCGGCTTTAAGCTCCTCTCTCACGATGTCCAACATTGAGGCCCTCATCCTAGCTTCCCACCTACTTTGCTTTACACCTCCAAATCTTGCTGTCTTTTCTCCTATTTCACTGCAATGGTGGACCTCAAGATACTCTCAGAGAGTCAAGACCTCATCTGGATTGAGTGTATCAGTGTCCACTTGCAAATTCACAGCTTGGGCCACAACTTCACTCTAGAGGCCCGCACTATCTCTGAGGGTATAGTCCACTATCAATCCACCTGCAAGACCATTGGCCTCATCCTCCAGCTCATCTATGAGGGCAAGATCACCGCCCATGCCATCCTCCTATCTGGCCAGCCCAGCACCTGAGGATAAGATCACCGACTGTGCCATCCTTCTCACCTACCAGTCCAATACTAGCAAGACCGTCATTGCCATGGACCTCACCAAGTTTTCTACTTAGGAGATCCCCTTCATCAATGTCTCTAGCTTTGAACTTCTCCCTCAAGATGTCCAAGATCGAGGCCCTCATCCAGGCTTTCTGCCATGCCATTGGCATCCGCATCAAAGAGTAAGCCAAGATAGATACATATGTCAAACAAAAGCTTTGCTAACATAAAAACCTCTATACACACACACATATTAGATTAGATTAGATCAGAACACATCTAAGTTCTCCTTTATTTTATTCCTCCCACAAAATATAAAGTGCAGTTCCAGCGTACATTTTAATATCCTCCACAAATATCTTCTTTCTTACACAGGCCTCACACAGCAGACTGACAAAACCACTCCAATCATGAGGGTCCTCTAGTAGGCCTCTAGGAAGCTAGGCTACTAGGAAGCTTATTCGAAATCTACCTCCTCAAATTCACACACTTTCAAACTCCTCTCAGTCCACCCATATATTCCAACTCCTAAACCCTGCATCCAAATGTGCTCTATACCTCACTCCCACTCGCAGCTGTCTTCATTTCCCTAATATGTGTCAAACAAAAGCTTTACCAATGTAGAATCCTCCAGTCTTGATATATATATATATATATATATATATTAGTTTTGTAGCCTAACAAAGAATTTATTTATTTATAATTATTATTATTTTTGATGATGAAGACTCCAAATTATAGTTAAAAGATATAATATATCTCCATCAGAAAAAGTATATCCAAAGAAAAAATAGGTCAATTATGGACTATGATACCTATCATCATCCCTTTTTTGGATAATTGCTCAACCCTATATTCTCCTCTCATTTCTATTTGACATTAATCTTCTTTTATCTTCTTAATCTTATCATGCACACCAACCATCATGATCTTGTTGTACCCTTGAAGTATAGACTTTAAATTTGTAATACTCCTATAGTTGCTTGAATGATTTGGTTCTACATTAATTGGATCTAACTGGGATAGGCTAATTGGAACATATATGCATCAATTCAAGCAATTGAGAGTTCTTTGAAGCTTGTCGATAAGCAAAGGCTAGCCTATTGGATTTTGCTCCTTTCTAATTCTCAAGGAGATGGTAGCTGAGCCCATCTTGTCTTGGTACTAATCCTATAAAATCTTTTACTTATCCTATAGTTTTTTCAATTCCCTTGCATAGATGAATGAACATGAATGAAATTCTATTATTTATTTGTACATGATATGAAGGATACACATATCACATGGGAGAAGAGAAAGAAGTGCATCCTTGGCTAAGCCCATCTTGGCTTGGTTGGTGCTTCCTTAGTTCAGAAGTGCATCCATTCTATATGAGTGATTTGTGAGAGAGCAGTAAAATTATGGATTAAAGAGCTGGTAGCAAGTCCTCTACCCTTACTCTTTTCTTCGAGAACAAGGATTAATCTTCCTCTTTCCCTAAGAACAAGGAGAAGAGAAAGAAGCTTGTAAATTTTGTTATATCTAGGCTAGTGCTGCTGCCTAGACCATTAAGGAAGGTGCTAGCATAGGAGGCAAGTTGTTGATCTCCTCTACTGCATTCTAATAGGTAGGACACCTTGTCTAGCATTTATTTGGATGATCATCACCATGAAATATTTTTCATTTTTTTAAAATTTTTCAGATAGATGCAAATCCAATTCAAATTGGACAATCTGTTGGGTGGATGTCTGGCCAGGACACCACCTCCCAAGATCCTTTCAGTACCACGCGATGCAGCAGGAAGAAAGAAGAAACAAAACAAAAGAAAAATAATCAAAATACGTGGATCAGCCACAAAAGGGCTCGCCTCCACGGGGCATGTAAACTTCATTATGAAAAGAAAATTTTACAAGAGGACACCTCACCCTCAACCCTTGTACACCCAATTCTCTCTCACATGAAGTTCCCCTCACAAAAGCTCTCTCTCTCTTGGAGACCCCTCTGAACCCCTGAAGAGCCTGGTGACCGCTGTCCAGGAGCCACTTGCTCCTTCTCTCACAGTGCCTCACGCCTCTCTCTCTCCTCTGGTTCATACGGCGGTGAGAAAACCGAAAAACACGCCTCTCTGTTTCACGCACAGCCCTTTTAAAGGGTTAAACCAGGTTTAAAACTTGATTAGAGAGGGATTAGGAGTCCTAAACAAAGCCAAAAAACCCCCTGGACCGTCGGATCAAGACCAGGAATCACCTGGGCCGTTTGATCGCGCTCCGATCCATGAAATAGGGCCGTGGACTGCGAGAAATGCGTGGGAAATGCCCACGCGGTCCACAGGCCGGGCCGTGGACCACCCGATCCATGGTGGACCGGGGCAAGGGCCAGCAGGCCGCTGGCCTGGGCCGGCCCGCGCCTGCGCGCGGGCCTGCGCGCGCCTGGGCCGCGCGCTCGCCTGGGCCGCGCGCCCGGCTGGGCAGCGCGCCCGCCTGGGCCGCAGGCCCCGCCCCCGCGCGGGCCTGGGTCGTGCGTCCCGCGCGGGCCTAGGTCGCGCATCCCGTGCGCCGCCGCCTGCGGCCGCGCAGCTGCCGCCGGTCGCCGGCGGTCCTCCGTCGCCTCAGTTTTCATGCCGTCTTCGAAAGCTCGTATCTCCTCCATCCGAGCTCTGTTTCAGGTGATCTTGATCTCGTTGGACTCCATTTTTTATCGCGAACCTTGCTGTGGGCTCAATATAGGCTGAATCTTGAGGCATCAAATCCTAACAATCTCCACCTTGACTCGATATTCGGCCTCCTCCAAACTCTAAGAGCTTTTGGATCTCCGCGCCCCCATGCCCTGGGGCAATCGCCTGCTGATCATGGATGGACAAACATGGAAGTCGAGCCAGGCTGCTCGATCCCATCTCCGTCGTATGCTGTGCTCCTCCTGACCTGAGACCTGCTCGGGATTAATCTTCCTCTTCCTCTTTCCCTAAGAACAAGGAGAAGAGAAAGAAGCTTGTAAATTTTGTTATATCTAGGCTAGTGCTGCTGCCTAGACCATTAAGGAAGGTGCTAGCATAGGAGGCAAGTTGTTGATCTCCTCTACTGCATTCTAATAGGTAGGACACCTTGTCTAGCATTTATTTGGATGATCATCACCATGAAATATTTTTCATTTTTTTAAAATTTTTCAGATAGATGCAAATCCAATTCAAATTGGACAATCTCATGCCTAAAAGTTTAGACCAAATGATCAATTAAGGTCTCCAAATGTTGCCCAACTAGACAACCCTAGTGGGGTGGGGGGGTGAATTAAATTTTTCAAAAATAAAACAACTACGTGCTATTTTAAAAATCAGTGAAGTGAGTGAGCAGAATTTGATATAGTAAAATAAACTACAATAAAATGCAAATAGAAAGCAATCAAGAAAACAAGCAAACCATAAACATAATTAAATTTTATAGTAGTTTGGTGCATCCCAGTGTTAGATGCATGCCTTAGAAGCCAATCTAACTGACACATTTATTCTTTCTAGGATATAATTATATATTTGATCTAATTATTTAACAATATAAGATGATTTTTTTCATTCATGCAGTGTACGTATCTATGAGTCATCTAGAAAATTAATAAAATGATGATACATATTCTCAAGAGTTGAGAATTTGAAATATATGTCATTAGTAATTAATTTTTAAATTACTCTCGATCGATAGATCATCATGGAGATGATGATTGATCCGATAAAATTGATGCATGAATTATTTTTTTTTGGATAGATGAGTCTTGAGTCTACAGTATGGAGATATTGAAGCAAGAGTATAGATGGTTGTTAAAGAATAAAAATATCGAGCATAACCAACACAAAAAATTATTTGGATATCTATTCACTCATCTGTGTCTTCCTCGATGATGTAGTGGTGTGACTGATTCTTTGACCTACGGTATCTCGACTATTCACAATGGGATTACTGTAGTTTGACTGTATATATATTTAGTCCCTAGTCATTCGGATTTCTACGATGCAAATTAGCTATAATAGATTCATTATAGGAGTAGGATGTATATCTAGATGGGATCTATCGATCTTGATAGATAAGAAAAAATGCTATGTGATTTATGAAACTGAGTTCTGATGATTATGACCATGACAGTGTGAATAATGAAAAAAAAATTTATGAGAGTTCACATAATGAATTCGAGTTGAATAAATCTTACATATGACAGATGATGAAATTTGATGAATTTTTCATAATCTTCATTTTATCAAAATTCATAATAGAAGAACTATATTAGATGGTAACTACACCTAAGAGGTTCATTCCTTTCATTCTGCTAAGTTATCACTACATACTGCGAGACGTCACTAATAGATTGTGAGACCAATAAGAATTATTTTGATCGTCAATAATTTTTATTTGATGAGTTAGAATTATTTCAATCTATTGAAAGAAGTTTCAATGATATTCATGATAGAGATCATAATATATTTCTCTATCAAACAGAATAGAACCTATGAGATCATACACATAAAAGATCCTAATTGATCGAATAGTTCAATTATGATTTTGAATCACAGCAGGATTTGATTATCAATATGATTGATGACTGGACTGATTTGTCAAAGTTAAACGAGGAGACTCGCTAATAGTTAGTGAGTTAAAGGACTTATTGGTAATTATTGCTATGTTATTTGATTTGATCAAATAATAGGGGTTGAATCCTACTCAAATTAAATTTGGATTTAATTTGATTAAACATGGTCTGAGTTTAACTCAGATTGGATTTCATAAGTCTAAAAGGTTTAGACTCAATAAGCAGTTGACTTATTAAGAATTCAAATCACATTGGACTCTATCCTTAAAGGTGATTAATGTGTAGAAGGACTCTCCCCTAGATCTCATGCCTTATAAGAAATCACTATGAGTTTTGATTTTTGCACGGACAAAAGGAGCACACAAAAAGTTGTGGCGCAACTTAATTCTAGAGAGTCCTAACACCTTAGGACTCTATCCAAAATCTTAGAGGCATCAGTTTTTAATGTGGAACCATGGTGTGCCTCCTCTTAAGTGATTAGTGCCTCCTCTCAAGAAAGATTAGCATGAAAAACATAAGGATGGCATGCAAGAGATAGTTGGTACAAGAGGTTGGGATGTGACCCTTTTCCAAGAGTCCTAGCACCTCCAAACTCTCATCCAAACTAACCCTAAAAGAGTTTGGGGCATTGGAATTTAAGATGGATTTTAAATCAGCACCTTCAAATCTGATCTCTAGTAATGAGATTGGTGTGAAGTTGAGAGGCATGAAAAAATAAAAGAAGATTGGGGTGCTGAAATAGTTTTCTTGTCTGCTCTCTTTCTCTCTTCACACATCCAAAGGGTTGGATGTTCTGTTGCCCAACAAGACAACCAAGAGGAGGGTGTGAATTGAATTTTCAAAAATTTAAATAAGATATATGCTGATTTTATAAAATAATAAGGAATCTGTGAGTGCAGAAAATTATGTAATCAAGTAAGCTAGAATATAGAAAATATGGAAGGAAGAATAGAAGGCAAGCAATACACAAATACCATAACTTTTATAGTGGTTAGGTGCTCCCAACACCTACGTCCACTCTCCAAGATCTATTTGAAAATTTTTACTATAATCTATCCAAGATTATAATCAGATAGTTTTTTCGAACTCACTATCCAAAACTTAATTAGTTTTACACAGAATCACCAACCAAAACCTAATCCAAGCTAACCTTTGGCTTACAATCTAATTGCAAGATTTGGATGAGTCTATCTCCTAGCTTTAATCTCTAATTAAAATTAGTTACAGCAGAATAGATGAAAATAAAGTAACAAAACTACAAAAGCTCCTTTAATGAGCAAATAATTATCGATGAAGCATGTGGAATCTCTTTTTGAGGAAGTATTTTGGTTGAAAGAGTTGTTTTTTTGCTGAAAAAACTCTATTGATTTGATGGTTCAGGTGGTTGAGAAATAAATACTCTCAATTCAATGCTCTTGACCTTTTCTTATTATTTTTCATCTCTCTCTTTGATTCTCACTTTCTTGTCTTGTCAGTCAATTATTGGAAGAGTTAAATCACTATTTGAAAGTCTAAAAAGCTATTTTTGACTAAAATCCAAAATAGAGCCATTGGATATAATTCTACAAAGTTCTGAAAATCTTGTAGAACTAATGGTTGGAACTCGAGTCGACCCGGATTGGGCTCGAGTCAACTCGAATGGCCTTCGAGTCTGTCTTTTCGAAAATCCAACACTCTATCTTTTCCTACAACTTCAACTCAAATAACTTGAGTTGACTCGATCAGCTACTCGATACTTTAGTTTTTTGTTTTGAATAATTATATTTCTACCATTTCTCATCCGAGTCAACTTGGATGAAATTTGAGTCGACTCGAGGATATGCCAGCTGAAATATTTGCATGTCAAAACTTTTTTTTCTTCTATTTTCAGCTTGAGATGTTGACTCAAATTTTTCTTGAGTTGACTCAAGATACATTCAATTGAATTTTTTTGAATTTTTTTAAATTAAAACATGTCTTGATTCCAATCTTTTGATGACCTTTTCCACTTTAGTTTCAAAGTTCCTTTACTCCAATTAAGCTTCCAAAATCTTTTCTTTGAAATTTGTTTGAGCCTTGAGGATCAATTTTTTTATACCTATTAATTTACATGAAACATCAACTTAATGAAATTATTAGGCAATTCATATACTCAAATATTTTGCTATTCATCAAAATTAATTTTTGGGGTCAATAATCTCTCTCTTTTTGATGATGACAAAACATTGAATATATGAACAAATGATATATAAATATAATGAAAGAATCATATTGAATCAAAATTAAGCCCAAGCGAGTTTGAAGATATTGTCATAAGATAAGAATATAAACTCCTTTTTGATTTTAGATCTTGCTTCCCCTTATTGTATGCCTATGTCTTTAGATTTATCTCTTCTTCAAATTATACTTGTATGGCCATTGTAGTGCAAGGAGATATCAAGGCAATATCATGATTTGAACAATGTTTATATCATTTATAAATGTCAAAGCAGTATATAAGTATTAGATAGAGTATTATGGCTTCAAAGTTGCAAAGGAATTACAAATATAATAGTTTCTTTCCCATAAGCATTGTCTTTGTGGAACTTTTGTAGCATCATATAACTTAGCTTTCAAATAATCTTCTCACATTTTGACTCATATAGGTAGTCTTAGTTATCTCCCCCTTTTTGTCATCATTCAAGACATAATGTAAATAATAGCACATCAGAAATCAGAAAAGAAAATTCATTAGATAAAATAGGAGTTTTGCATTGTATCAAATACAAAATGAATGTACTGCACAAAATAGTAGATGTAGTACATCAAGGTATAACAAACTCAGAATATGTCCATACATTTGAATACACCAGTGGCTAATACATCAGAAAGCATACTAGATATTTAATAATAAACCTAAATGGCCATAAGGCACTAGCTCTACTCTATATCAGAGCAAATGTCTAAAAACCCAAATGAGCTAGCCCTAGAGGTGAAGGGTCCAACTCATCGGCTCCTGATCCTACTAGATAGACCAATCGCACTTGGAGCTAGAAATCCTACACCAACCCTAATATAGACTCTGAATGAAGGTCGGGCCTGACTGGTAGAAGGCTAAGTGAGCAGACGAGGTATGGACTGAGACTGGAGTTAAATAGGCTAAGGCATAGAGGCAACGGCTACTATGGTGGCTACTGCATCTACTACTACAACTGCTGGCACTACTCTAGGGGCTAGCCACTCAATCATGCCTAATAGACTGCCCATGGAGGATAGTATAGAAAGGATGCCCTCCTGCTGTGCTCATCCTAATCCTCTGATGGCTACCTACATCTGAGTGCTCCTGAACTTAAGGCTCTCCCTCAATCTTGCTATCTCTCCAGCTAAGTTAGAAATCTTACTCAAAAAGTTCATTGCCTTGCTTGAATTGATTCATGTTTTTTGGTGCAATACTCCAAGTCTCACATGCTTGAATTCTTTCATAGCATTAGAGCCAAAGTGTGAAATTTAGGTTGCCGAGCAAGGCCATTTGTTTCTTTGGGTACTCTTTCTTAGATTGATTCTAAAATACATTAACCCCTCTACAATTGTTAGCAAATGTGGCTTAAATTAATCTTGCACCCTAAAAGAGCTTATCTTGCTTAATGCACACCTTGTTTATGTTATGATCCAGGTGGTGTGCCCAAGGCCTAGGGGACCAAGGCTAAGGCCAAGGTCCATCATTCATGAGGGCTTCATGGAGGCTCTAGGGCTAGTTGGGCCCTAGGTTGAAAGGCTGTGGGCCTTTCGGGTTCTTGAGGTCTAGGTTATGTGGGCCTCAAGGGACCAACTCTTTATGGGCCAGGTCTGGGCCCAGGATAGGTGAGATTAGGTTGAGTCATGGGTGTACATGGGCTGGGGTTAACCTAATCTCCCATAGAGTTGGTCAAGGGAGTTTTGGATTTGGGTCACTTGACCCTGTGTTTATATATACATGTACTGTGTATAGGTTTGATGAAGCCAAGAAAATACAAGACTCTTAATCCCAAGTCTCTCTCTCTCTTCTCCCTCTCTCTCCAGCCATTCTCCATGCCCTAGGAGCAAGAAACCCTAGGGTTTCTTGCCGCCAGTCCATAAAAGGAAAGAGAAGAAGGGGAGGCGCTAGCCCCTTCCCCATTGCAGCCGCCTACCAGATCTGCTCTCCCCCTCTTGCAGGCATCCAAACACTAGGTCCAAGATCTAGAATCTCTTGAGAAGAGGTTGGTACAAGTCTCTCTCAGATCTGGAGTTGATCTGAGGTCGTTTGAGGTACGGGTGAGATCTCCATCAACAGATCTACAAGAAAGGCTGCAGCAGGACAGATCTGTGAGGTCTGTCTCTATCTATCTTCTTCTCTATCTAGAATATCCTAATTCAAGATCTACAAATTGGACGACCTCAATCCAGGTCTGATCTGGTTGGGTACCAGATCTTGGAATTTTTAGAGGTGGTTTCAAAGGTGTTCTTTATCTGGAACGAAAGGCTGACGAAGAAGATAGCAACCAGGCTGATTTCGTCAAGGGCCTTGGATCGCATCCAGAAGTCTCTAGATTTATTCGTTGCTGGTACTGCTGCTCCCAAGGTCCGTGGGAGGAGCTGGGATCATGCTCCAATAGTTGGTATCAGAGCCACGGTGGTGAGGAAGCGGTTCCAAGCACGAGAAGTTGAAGATCCCAAGTGCTGAAAATTTTCAGCAAAGTACCATCAAGGTATATTCTACACTTCTTAATTTTATATTGCTTGTTTGGATTGGATCCAGTCATGGGCAGCAATATGAAGGTCGAGTTCGAGAAGTTTGATGGCAAGGAGAATTTTTTCATGTGGAAAATCTGGATGGAGGATCTTCTGGTGCAAGCAGATCTGGATCAGGCTTTGGATGAGAAGCCTGAGGGAATGACAGATAGATAGTGGGCATCATTGGAGAAGAAAGCATGCTCGGTGATCAGAGGATGTTTGGCGGATGCGGCATTGTATTCGGTGCTAGAAGAAAAGACCCCGAAGGACCTTTGGTCGAAGTTGCACACCATATATATGGAGAAGAATATGTGCAACAAGCTGATGCTGAAGAAGAGGTTGTACAGTCTTCGAATGCAGGAGGGATCTGATGTGATTGATCACATTCAGAGGTTCGATCAGTTGTGTACGAAGTTGATGAATATCGGGGTGAAGCTGGCTGAGGAGGATAAGTCCCTATTACTTTTGTGTTCACTACCAGGATCATATGATTCTTTGGTGACTACACTGCTCTACGGCAAGGAGACTCTAGAATATGAGGACATGGTCTCAGTGCTGAGGTCTAATGAACAGAGGAAAAAGTTGACAAGAGATCGAGCTCCCCAGGAGGGTTTGGCAGTAGGGGAGAGGACAGGTAGAGGCAGAGGCAGAAACAAGTCCAGTGGGCGGTCCAAGTCCAGGAAGGGAGAGAAAGAAGTGGCTCAGAATCAGTGAGTGCAGTTGTTGGGCAGCAGGTGGAGGATGATCTACTTGTGGTATCAGATGGTCACAGGCATTACACAGAGGAGTGGATACTAGACTCTGCGTACTCACATCACTACACACCACATAGATCTTGGTTTGCGACATACACCAAGACAGATGAGGGATCAGTGACTCTAGGCGACAATCATCCTTGCAAGGTGGTTGGGATAGGGACAATCAGGGTGAGGATGTTTGATGGAATTGTGAGGATATTGATAAATGTAAAGGACATCCCGAAGATAGAAAAGAATCTGGTGTCACTAGGCAACTTGGAGCGTAGTGGATACAGCTTCAGCAGCAGGGCTAGAAGCGGAGTACTGAATATCTCCAATGGAGCTATGGTAGTGATGAGAGGCAGGAGGTTGGACAATAACCTCTATCGCATGGAGGGATCTATGGTAACCGGAGAGTCTGATGCAGCAGCTACAGCACAGAACCAGCAGGGGGCTTATAGGATGTGGCACTACCGTCTAGGCCACATGGGTGACAGAGGGCTGAGGGAGTTGAGCAGGAGAGGACTCATCTCTGATCTAGAGGATGGTGCTACAGGAGAGATCTGTGAGCCTTGCCAGATTGGAAAGCAGAGAAGAGTTCAGTTCAATATTAGTACAGCCCGCAGTGCAGCCTCTCTGGAGTTAGTACATACGGATGTGTAGGGACCAACCCCAGTTTCAGCTAGGAATGGGGCCAGATACTTCATGACCCTGATTGATGACTTCTCAAAGAAACTCTAGATTTACTTCATGAGAGAGAAGTCAGAGGTCTTCACCAAGTTCAAGATTTGGAGAGCGGAGGTGGAGAAGAAGCAGGGGAGGAGCGTGAAGTGTCTGAGGTCAGACAATGACAGGGAGTACACCAGTAGAGAGTTCCAGGATTACTGTGAGGAGTGTGGGATCAGGAGACACTTCTCAATTAAGGAGATTCCACAGCAGAATGGGGTGGCTGAGAGGATGAACAGAATACATGTACTCTGTTTATATATACATGTACTGTGTATAGGTTTGATGAAGCCAAGAAAATACAAGACTCTTTCATCCCAACGGCTATTTTGATGCTTCCAACAACTAGTGCATTAAATGAATCCATTTTTTGAGCCAATAATTGTGAAGGATTTATTGAGGGTACAAACCTTTGAATGGAGAAGAGTTTATAGAAAAAAGATTGAGGAGAAGAGTGTGAGAAGTCAAAAAAAAAAAGAAGAAATTTAAGAGTGTCTTGAAAATTTAGTCATTCCTATATTTAATTAAAAGAAAGGGAGAGTAGTTGATCTCCAACCAGCTACCATTGGAAAGAAGCATTAAAGGCTGTCTCAACCTATAAAGTATTCAAGGAAAAGGTCCAAGTATTGAAAGCTCAACTGCCTCAACTTTTTAGATTCATAAAGAGTTTTATTTTTCTTAACTCTATTCCTTGTATTTATTGTTTATTTGTAACAAGTTTCTTAAGTGAAAAACTTGGGATTGGTCCAAACTAAGGAAATTGGATGTTACTTTATTTTGATTGATATCTCTAAAAAAATCAATCAGAATTGATTGTGAGTCTGAAAGAAAACAATCATTTATAAGATTTTGATTGGTGATACTATAAAAATTGATTAGATTGATTGTGAGCACAAAAAAATAATCATTTGTAAGATTTTAGTTGGTGATCCTATTAAAATTGATTGAGTTGGATTGTAAAACCAGAAGAAAATAATCAGGATTGATTGTGAGCCTAGAAGAAAATAATCATTTGTAAGATACACTATAAGAAAAGAAAGTTTTTGTGATGAATTTATTTACGATAAAATATCTTTTCATCGTAAATAATATTATTTACGATGAAAAATTATTTTCATTGCTAATAATAAAATATTTACGATGAAATTTTTTTTTCATCACAAATAACTTATATTAACGATGAAAAAAATTCATCATAAATATATATTATTTATGATGATTATTTTTGCTATACATAATAAAATATTTATTTTAGTCTTAAATTTTTAAATATTAGTGATGAAAATAGTTTCATCATAAATAATATAAGTGTTTGTGATGAAAACTCACTTTTCATCATAAATATTTGTTATTTATGATTAAAAATTTTTATCACTAATATTTGAAAAAAATACAAAATTTAAAAATTATAGATTATTTATGATAAAAATTTTTCATCGTAAATAACGAGTATTACCGATGAAAACTAATTATCCATCGTAAATACCTACTTATTTATGATGAATCTTTTTCGTCACTACTATTTAAAAAATAAAAAATTTAAAAATTATAGATTATTTACAATATAAATGTTATGTTGCAAATACTAGAGTATTGACAATGGAAATAAATTTTTCATGCAAATAAAAATTATTGACGATGAAAAAATTTTATCACTAATATTTAAAAAAAATTTAAAAATTTAAAAATTATAAATTATTTATGATAAAAATATTACATCATAAATAATTGAGTATTTACAATGGAAAGCTAATTTTTATCATAAAATACATGATGATTTATGATGAAAATTTTTCATCGTTAATATATGAAAAAATTTAAAAAATTCAAAAATTATAAATTATTAGTGATGAAAATTTTTTCATCATAAATTATTATGTATTTATGACAAATATCCACTTTTCATTATCAATACTCTAATATTTATGATGAAAAATTTAAGTCGTTAATATTTAAAAAAATTTAAAAATTTAAAAATTATAGATTAGTTGTAATAAAAATATTTCATCATAAATAATTAGATATTTATGATAGAAATTTACTTTTCATCATAAATACTCATCTATTTATGATAAAAATTTTTATCACTAATATATTAAAAAAATAAAAAATTTAAAAATTTTAGATTGTTAGCGATGAAAAAAAAATTTCATCATAAATAGTCAATTATCTGAGATAAAAATATTTTTATCATCAATATCTTTAAAAAAATTTTATAAAATATAAAAATTATTTACGATAATACTTTTCATCTTTAAGTTTCTTTGAATCTGTCTCATTGCTCAATTTTGCATAGGTTGTTGGTTCTATCGACTGACCAGAGATCATAAAGTATAAAAATCTTGTATCTACCCAAGAACATAGAGAGGAGATGATATTGGATCTTTATATGTTAAAATATGATCCACAAAAAAATTATCCAAAGATTCTCGAATGTATATCAAACTAATCCTCCTAAACTTTTTTAAATAAAAGCTCTTCTAAACTTTTTAGTAATTGTATAAGTCATTTACCTAATTATGTACTTAAGTCATGCATACTATGTGTAATATTCATTAAGTTCAAAATTTATAATATTGATTGATCATGTCCAAATAGCAAGACATCTTTTATGATAAATCATATTAATTATGGTGTCTCTATCTAAGTAACTTTAATAAAGAAAGAAAAAATAGAGCATAATTAATATCATACAAAATAATAATATTTATCATAATTTTTCATAATAAATTAATATTTTTAGTTACTTATAAATTGTTCTA
This sequence comes from Elaeis guineensis, assembly GCF_000442705.2. NCBI lineage: Eukaryota > Viridiplantae > Streptophyta > Magnoliopsida > Arecales > Arecaceae > Elaeis > Elaeis guineensis. The sequence continues at coordinate 92,581,645 of NC_026001.2, read as the reverse complement.
AGTTTAATTAGAAGGCATGAAAAGTAATTATGAGTATTTGGTTATCTCAAAGGACCAAAGCCAGTTTCCAATCTGAGGATCTAGATTCAAAAATACTGAGAATGACTTAGACTGATAAGAACGAAAATGAGTTCTACTCAAGTAATTAAATACTAGTAACTCAAACTACAGTTGATGCTACTAAAGCATACTTTTTATAGTATTAAATGAAACAAATTTCAGTAATAAAAAAATAAAACTAATAGAATATGACCGTATAGGATGGATATGTGTTGCATAACTTAGTAAAAAAAGATTTGAAACTTGAATTTAATATAAAAATAAATATATAAAAATAAATTAATATCTTTCTTAGTTTATTCTTGCTTGAGAAAGAGAAAAAATTGTATCCCATGAAATCATATATCTTTTTCAAATTACAAAAATAATACCCTCTGTGCATATGTCCAACTACAATAAATATTATTTATCATTACCATTTATTTTAAAAAGTTTCAAGAATAGAGATCAAAGGAAACTAGATTGAGATCCAATATATTTATTAACTAATTTTGAGTCTCTGCATTGTGTGCAGGTTCTAGGTCATATAATAGATTATTTTTTTAAAATATATATATATATATAGTAAAATAAAATCCATCTAAATTTTTTTTATGAAAAATAATTAGTGACAAAAATTATTTTTCATTGCTAATAAGATAATTAATGATGAAAAAATTTTTTTATCATAATTTTTTAAAAAATTGGGGTAATTTTTTTTCATCAGGAATTATTAGTGACGAAAATCTTTTTCTATCACTAATAACCTAATTAACGATGCAACATTTTTCGTTGTAAATAATTTTTTTTATGAGAAAACTTTTTTAGTAGAAAAATGAGGTAATTTTTTTTCGATGAGAATTATTAGCAATGAAAATTGCTTTCTATCATTAAAAGTGTTATTAACGATGAAATATTCTTTTTCATCGCAAATATTTTTTTGGTGAAATATTTTTTTTACTGAAAATTTTTTTCTGAATTATTAGTGATAAAAATTGATTATTAGCGATAAAATTTTTTATCGCTAATAGTTCACGTCCCACCACATCTCTTCGCGCGAAACCCTTCTTCTTCTCCTCCTCCATTTCGCATGAAATCCCCTTCCCCCCTCCCTCTCTTTGCTCTCCCCCCTCTCCCCTCCGTCGCTTCCTGCCGTCACGACCACCACCGTCCATGTCCATCCGCCGTCCGCAGCCATCCGCATCCGTCCACCATCATCGTTCATTGCATTCGCATCCGTCCGCCGTCCCGTCGCTTCCTGTCCATCGCTAAAGGTAACAATTTCAAGACTTTTCCTTTTTTTTTTTTCTTTTGGTGTTTGCTCGGGCCTCCAAGGGCCAAAGAGTGGTCAGCAATGGTGGCAGAGATGGGGCCGGCGACAACTGAGATCGAGCCGATGGGGATGGGGTCTGGGACCGGAGATGGGGGCCAGGGAGGGTTTGGGGCGAGATGTGGCCGATGGGGGATGGGCTAGGGAGGGAGTGGTCGGCGGCCCTGTCTCCATCGCTGGGGAGGGTGTCGGCCGGCAGAGATGGGGCTGGGGAGGGGGCGACCGACGGTCGGGGGAGATGGGGTCGGGGAGGGAGGAAGGGAAGAGAGAAAGGGGGGGGAAAAAGAAAAAAAAGAAAAAAAAGAAAAAAAGAAAGAAAAAAAAGGAGAAAAAAGAAAAAAAGAAAAAAAAAGAAAAAAAGGAAAAAAGAAAAAAAAAAAGAGAAAATGGGGTCGGAGAGAGGGCGGTCGACGGTGATGAAGATGGGGCCGGAGAGGATGTCGATCAGCGAAAATGGGGCTGAGAAGGGGGCCTACCGACGGTCGAAGGAGACGGGGCCGGGGACAGGGCCACTATCGATCGACGGAGATGGGGCCAGGGAGGGGGCGACCGGGGGAGATGGGGTCAGGGAGGGTGTCAGCCAGCGGAAATGGGGCCGGGGAGGGGGCGGTCGGCGACCAGAGGAGACGAGGTTAGGAAGAGGGCCTACCGGCGGTCGAAGGAGACGGGGCTGGGGATAGGGCCACTGGCGGCCGAGGGAGACGGGGCCGGGAAGGGTGTCGGTTAATGGAGACGAGGCTGAAAAGGGTGTCAGCCGGCGGAGACGGGGCCAGGGAGGGTATCGACCGAGGGAGATGGGGCTAAGGAGAGTGTCAGCCAGCAAAGACGGGGCTGGGGAGGGGGCGGCTGGCGGTCGGAGGAGACGAGGCCGGGGAGGGGGCCAGCCAACGGTCGAAGGAGACAGGGTCGCTAGCGACCAGGGGAGACGGGTCCGGAGAGGGTGTCAGCCGACAGAGATGAGGCCAAGGAGGGTGTCGGTCGACGGAGATGGGGCCGGGAAGGGAGCGACCGAGGGAGATGGGGCCGAAGATAGTGTCGGCCGGTGGAGATGGGGCCGAGGAGGGGGCGGCCAGCGGTCAGAGGTGACGTGGCTGGGGAGGGGGCCTGCCGACGGTCGAAGGAGATGGGGCCTGGGATAGGGCCGCTGGCGGTCGAGGGAGATGGAGTCGGGGAGGGTGTCGGTCGGTGGAGACAGGGTCGGGGAGGGTGTCGGTAGGAGGAGATGGGGCCGGGGAGGGGGTGATCTGGGGAGATGGGGCCGGGGAGGGTGTCATCGATGGAGATGGGGCCAGGGAGGGGGCCTACCAGCGGTCGAAGGAGACGAGGTCGGGGACAAGACCGCTAGCGGTCGGGGGAGACAGGGCTGAGGGGGTGTCGGTCGATGAAGACGGAGCCGAGGAGGGGACAGTCAGGGGAGATGGGCCCGAGAAGGTGTCGGCCCACGAAGATGAAGCCGAGGAGGGGGCGATCGGGGGAGACGAAGCTGGGAAAATTATTTGATTAATTATTTGATTAATTATATTTATTTCATAAATTTTTTAATATTACTACTGAAATTATTTAATTATTTGATTAATTATTTTTTATTTCACTAATACAATGCACATTATTGTTACTTATTATAATTTAATTATTTTATATGCTATTTTGTATGATTTTATTTATTATAATTAAATATAAAAAATAATTTTATTTTAGAGAAGACTCTTTTGAAATTTTTGATGAAAAAAATTTCAATACAGAGTTACTCTTTTTTAATAAATTAAAAATCTATCTTCGAATGTATATTCAGATATGGTAGTTAAAATGCATTGAGCCGTAGATTTCCATTCAAGAGTCGATCTTCATCGAGATCGACTCTTGGATATCTCGTATTTGAATTTTTTAAAAAAATAATAATCTTATTATTGTTAATAGTTGATATTTTATTTTTTTATGTAATATTCAGTAGTTATCTGTCCATTATTCTCTGGATATATGGTGGATAGGGTACGTAGGTATCATATTCACATCGTATACTTGAATAACCATGGAGAGATACTGTCAAAATTTTCATAATAATAAGATGAAATATCTATTAATAATAATAATAAGATTATTACTTTTTTGAAAAAAATAAGATCGTACCTGTTAGTAATGATTTAAAATGGATAGGATCATGCATTTTTACTTTATTAAATTGATGAAAGGATATTTTTTGTGTTACTGTTCAGCCTATATTTTTTAATATGTGTTGTTTTGTATAAAATGATCCGTGTCTGGATCCGAATCAAGATTTTAGTCAAAATTTGGATCACGATTCAATCCGAAATTCGGATCAGGATCCAGTTCGGATTAATACCACTAAACCTTTTTTTTGTTGTTAATGATTTTCTATTTGTTGTTAGATGGATATCAACAAATGTTAGATGAATGCTGGAGATATTTTTTTGCTTGAATATCAAAAAAGAGTTTGAGATTTTATTGAGTTTGCACGGTATAAGACTGACAGTGCTAGTCGGATAAAGTATCCATGTAAGAGATGTATCAATATGGTATATCGTCATATAACACTTGTTGAGGAGCATCTGCTACATTATGATATGGATAAGAAGTATACTTGTTGGATATAGCATGGGAAGGATGATCTGAATGAAGTGGTGCGTGACGATGATGATACTGAAGATGATAGTGATGCTGCTAGACCTGTCGAACATAGTGGTATAGGAGAATTATTAGATAATTTACATCAGGGTACTTGTTCAAATATATGCATGAGCAACAAATTTTGAAGAAAAATATACTTAGCCACCCAACCGACTCTTTAGTGTGAAAAGACTTCGATGAAAAGCATCCACACTTTACGAGTGACGTGCGCAATATCCGGCTTGGTCTAATGACAGATGGATTTAATCTCTTTGGCAATCTGAGTATCTCTTACAGCATGTGGCCTATGATGCTAGTTATATATAATGTATCCCCTTGAAAGTGCATGAAAGAATCATTTATTTTTATGTCACTGTTGATTCTAGGTCCGAAAGTATCAGATAATAAAATTGATATATATCTACGATCTTTAATCGATGATCTGAAGGAGCTATAGAAAAATAAGGTACAGACATATAATTTTATGAGTCGAAGTAATTTTAAGTTGCATGCTTCGATTTTATGGATCATAAATAATTTTTTTGCATATAAAAATTTATTTGGATAGAGTACCAAAATATATCTTGCATGTCCAATATGCAATAGGGATGCATCCTCCTTACATTTAAAGCATAGAAGAAAAATATGTTTCATGGGTCATCAGCGATTTTTTCCTAGTAAACATTTTTGGAGGACCCGTTATAACCAATATTTTGATGATAAGTCCGACCGGTATCCGTCACCTAAGAAGTTAAGTGGAGCAAAAATTTTAGAACAACTTGAAGTCATTGAAAACATCCAATTTAGAAAAATATCGGATACTTGTAAGTGGAAGCATACTGAAGCTGAGCTGAATTGGATGAAGCGAAGCATCTTTTTCGAACTACCGTATTGGAAACAACTACTGATTCATCATAATCTGGACGTAATACACTTAAAAAGAATATTTATGATAATATCATTGGTACTGTATTGAACATCCCAAAAAAAAATTAAAGAAAGCTCTTTTGGCCGGACCAGTACATTATCGATGGATGTATCCTATTGAAAGATAAAAAAAATTATACATACTTTATCATATCAATTATAAGATGTAAATATATTTTTCAAATTTAAATATATTTTTATTTATAGATTTTTGTATATCTTAAAAAAGTATGTGCACAATAAAGTAAGGCCCGAAGGGTCTATAGCGGAAGCATATGTAGCTGCTGAGTGTGTCACATTCTGCTCGATGTATCTTGATGATATCGAAATAAGATCAATCGTACAGATCGTAACACAGACCATGAATGGGATAACAATGAACCGACATTGTCTATATTTAAACAAATGGTTCGACCTATTGGTGCAAAGAGATATAAATTTATAGATGTGAACGAGCTATCCAAGGCACACTTTTACGTTCTAAATAATTATGAAAATATTGAAGATTTTATTGAGTAAGTATCATCTTAGCATACTGTTTAATATTTTAAGTAATTTTTTTATGTCGATGTAAAATTAAAAATCATAACTTATTGCAGTGAGCACAAGAGTATACTATGTAGAGAGAATAATATGGATGCTGATGATCGACATAGGAGAAAATTTATAAAAAATTTGATAATCTTATAAGTTATATTAGTAATACGTTATTTATTTAATTATAAATAATATTATTTGAACCAACATAATTTTTTATGTTATGGTGTAGATGAAACTAAGTATTTCAATAAAGAAGTGGGTGCGACCGATGAGTTATACGATTTAGCATGTGATCTCGATCGAAGGATTAATCACTATGTATCCTGTATCATTGGAGAAATGAGATTTCACACAAGAAAGCTTGAGATACAACGACGGATCCAGAATAGTGGAATTGCTACAATAGAATATGAAGGAGAAGAAGAGATTGAATATTATGGTATACTGGTAGATATCATAGAACTGAAGTATGGATCCAGTAATTCTGTATTCTTATTTCAATATGAATGGTTGGATATTAATAATAAAAAGATCGATATTCATATTGATTCATACTTTATCAGTATAAATTTTGTACAAACATGATACCAGAATGAGTCGTATATATTAGCAACTCAAGCGAAATAAGTAATATATTTGAAGGATCTAAAGTATCGAGGTAATTGGCATGTTATACAAAAAATAACACCTAGAGATGTATATAACATACCAATCTGATTCGAGATGGATGAAAATTTAGATTTATATGAAAAGGAAGCTTTTCAGCAAGAAGAACAAATATTAGCCGAGCTTTTTGTTGATGAAGAACTTGTAACGGCACCTTTGAATAGGGCTAATCTGCTATCCAATGAAATTGAAGCTGATTTTGTATTTAATCTTAATGAGTCGGAGGGCGACGATCAGTTTATAAATGACGATGAGATAGAAAACGATATATATATCGATTACTGTGATGAGAAGAAGGATCTACACATCGAGGAAGATACGAATATTGCTGAGTAAATCTATATTCTTCATTTAATTTTCTCTTGCAATAATGATATGTGATATAATTATATTCATTAGAATGTAATTTATTTTTTATTATTATTATTTAATATTATATTCATTTGTATGTCAATTATTGCATATATGGCACCAGAAGACAGACGATATTCACGTTCACAGTCTACCCCAGAGGTTGAAGCGCCTTCACCGATCTCCATTGCTGCACCGACTCTATTGTCAGAGGGTCCTACACTGGCAGGTCCCAATGAGGCGGGTCTCAGTGAGATAGATCTGAATGATATTATTATACTTTTTATATAATAAATTTTAATTTTTTTTTATTTGGATAGCTATCATACTAATGATTTATTTATTATTGTTTCAGGTCAGTCTTCATCGATAGTGAGGCGAGGGCGAGGTCCATCGAAGAACCTCGCTCTAGAGCATTGAAGATGCGAGCACCCCAGGACAGCATCTCCATATCGAGATACCAACCGGCTACATCAGGCCCATTAAGGGATGGTGCGAGCTATGGCAGACTGAGCTGGGCATCATATGCCGCAGCTGTGCCCCCGTGATGCTCTTCGATTGGTGTCATATTCTACCAGCTCAGAGAGAAGTTTTGTACACCCACTAATAGGTAAAATAAATTATATTGTAAATATTTAATTTGTATAGTATTCTTCTAATATTTGTTATTGGTAGAGTGTATTCGACATCATTAATTTTAAGGAGGATCATGTGAGGCGAGCCGTGGATACTCATTTATCATTATTTTTTAAGGATTATCGCCATCACATGCATCAACATTGGTACCATGTGGTGCAGGATTATGGAGAGGAGGCAGCGCGGTAGCAGCCCCATGACAGTATCACTATGGATGATTGGACTGTCATATGCCGGCATTATGAGGATCCGACATATCAGGTTACACATCCAATTTTTTTTTTTAAAGTTTAATGATTAAATTATTTATTCTTAAATTAAATTTGTTATCTACTAATTTGACTAGTAACTGTACAGAGAAGATGTGCCCAGAATGTCGCAAATTGGATGAGACAGATCATACTGCATTGTGAGGGTTCGAGATCATTCACTCGTCACATGGAGCACATAGTAGATAATTTTTTAATTTTTAATTAGCATATAACTTTTTAATTATTTAAATTTTTTTTAATTAATTCTCAAATTATAGAGAGATGCTGAGAGTAGTGAGCTTCCTGGTAGGATCGATATCTACCAGCGGACCCACCAGCAACGATCAGGGGAGTGGATGATGGGGAGCCAAGAGCTCTTTGTAAGTTTCTTCAATTATTTTTTTATTCGTAGTTTTATTTTTATTATAAAATTAAAATAGCTATAATTTTAATTTTTAAGACCGTATGACAGACATTAGATCCCAGTCTACTCCTGAGGGCTCGACCGCACCCACAGATGATGAGATCTGTGATCAGGTGCTTGGTACGATATCCTGTTATATTAGGAGTCTAGGGTATGGGATCACTACTCCCTCATCCTCATGCTCATCTAGGGCTGACATTCATTTTGCGTGCAAGGATCGACTGACGGAGGTACAGAGACAGACTGTCGAGAATTGACAATAGGCTACCGTGGATCGACAGCAGGCTGAGCAGTGAGCTCAGGAGTTGGCTGCATGCGTCAATGAATATCAACAGCTCCAGATCCAGATGATGGAGTAGATGGTACAAATGGAGAAGATGATACAGCTGATGAGGCAGTAGCAGATCGGTCCGAGCTCTTTCGAGCGCTCTCCTTCTCCAGCTCGTTCTCTAAATGCCGACACTTGACGGTTTCTTTATGTATTTTTTATTTTTATTTTAAATCTCTTATAATTTTAATTTAATATAATAAAAAATATAATTTATTTATCAATTCTTTATGTAAATTTTTTATTTTTATTTTTTTATTTTTAATTTATAAAAATATTATAAATATAAATAAAATATATATATTCAAAAATTATTTTTTAAAAAAATATTTAAATTATTAGCAATGAAATTATTTTTGATGAAATATTCATCATCAAAAATATTTTAGTATGATAATTTAATTTTTTAATAAATATAAAATTATTAAAATTATATATTTAATTAATAGTGATAAAAATATATTCATCGTAAATAATTATTAGTGATGAAAATTTTCATAAAAAATTATCATATTTATGACATAAGTTTTACGTCGCTAATATTATTTAAATTTAGTTTTTAAAAAAATTATTATTAAATTAATAACGATAAAAAAATTTTGTTGTAAAAAAAATTTTTTGTGACGTAAAGTTTTCATCATTAAAATTTTTTAAAAATTTTATTTCAAAAAAAATTTAATTAAATTAATAGTAATGAAAAAATTTTTCTCGCTATTAATTTTTTATTTATTAATGATGTTATAATTCATCACAAATATTTTTTTTATGATTAAAATTTTTCATCAAAAATTATTTTTGATAAAATAAAATTTTTTAATGATAAAAATTATTCATCATAAATAATTATTATTAGTGATGAAATATATTTTTCATCATAAAATATTATCAATGACATGATTATTTACGATCAAATATTAACGACGAAAATTTTATCACTAATAACTATTAGCGACAAAAATAGATTATTAGTGATAAAAAAATTTTGTCGCTAATAATCTATTTTATTGTAGTGATTTTGGATTGGTGATCCAATGTAAACTGATTGGGTTTGTTTAATGTAAATCCAAAAAAATAATTATATTGTAATATTGAAAATATTATAGTTGAAATTCTCAAGTGAGTTAGCTTGTGGAGTGGACGTAGGTGCTGAGTCAAGCACCGAGCCACTATAAAATTATTATATTTATATTGCCTTCTTTATTATTTCTACTGCACTTTTAATTTTTTACTTATCACTTTAGTTACACAACCTAAATTATTTTGGACACAAATTATTTCAAAGTTAGAATCTTTAAAAAAAAAATTTAAGAAATCTAATTCACCTCCACTCTTGGGTTGCTACCTGTGGAAAACACTTTTGCTTAAAGACGGTTGGCTCAAATCAATGCAGTCTTCCTTTCTTTTAAGTTGAATAATTATGGAAAGATCTGAATTAAAAGCTCTCTTAATTTTCTTCTACTTTCTCTCTTGAGTTCCACTCAATAGCTTGAAGAATAAAATCAAAATCTTGATTCTCTATTTGAATTCTTTTGAGTTAAATAACTATAGAAAGGTCTGAATTAGAAGCTCTCTTATTTTTTTTTCTACTTTTTTTCTTGAGTTCCACTCAATAGCTTAAAGAATAAAATCAAAAACTTGGTTTCACATTTGAATTCTATTCATTTATGGCCTCAAAAATATCTATAATTAATATTCTTGCCATTGGAAGCTTGAAAATAATCATTAGAAATAAGTTTTAACTATTTGAAAAAATCTAAAAAACTAATCGTTATTTTGTTAGAATTATGAGTCATTTCATGCAAGCTTTTAGTTGGCTAAACTGAAACTCTAAGTTGGTTAAGTAAAATTTTTGAGATGGCTTGGAAACAGATGTCAATTTTTTCAGCTTTCAAATTGTTCTGTCTGTCTAAGACTACATCAGCTCAGATATCTTCTTAATTAGCTAATCTTTGTGACTTGATCGGTTAACTGATTTTTTGGATTAGCTCAAAGAATTTATGAATTTATACTATTTTTTATATTCTTCTACCTCTGAGATTGGCTTGACTATTTTATTCTTGTGAGTCGACTCAGCTCTAGTCTTGATCGGCTAAGTTGTTTGCTAGATCAACTCAAAAAAAATTTTAAATTCTTCAATCTTTTTTCTTCACCTTGTGCTGAGATTGAGTCAACTCTCCATATGCTTGAGTTGATTAGCTAAGATAAAATCTTAGTTGGCTGAGGGAGTTCTTCTGAATTTCATGTCTTTCTGTTTTTCCCATGAACTAAGACTGGATCAGCTAAGCTTCATTTTTTATCGACTTAGAGGCATGCAAAATATATCAAAATTGATTTTAGATAGCTTTCATTGTTCAAATATATTCTAGACTAGACTTACCTTCTCAAACTTAATTTGTGAATAGTTGAGTTTACTGAGAGATCTTTCTATGCTAGACTTTTTTTTTATCCAATTCTTTTCATACTGAGTTCAATTTCTTTGCTTTCAAATATATATATTTGACTTGAAAATATAGATTCACTTAAATTTGAGACATTTTTTTGGATGAAATCAATCATTTAACATTATGAGAAATCCTACAGTCACTCTCAAAAGCATCATTAGCAATTATGATTTATACTCAAACCTTTTTATACCATCAAAATCTATACTAAGGCTAACAACACATATAACAAGACTTTTAGGGACCCTTGTTTTGAGAGTAAAAAACTTGCCCAAGAATCTATATTTTTCTAGATAAATATTTTTTAGATAATATTTAGATAGAAAAATAATTTATCCATATTCTTTTATGCATTGAAAAATAACTTGAGAATTAGTTATCCATATTCTTTTGTATTACTAGTTTTCTGGATAAGTTGCTAAGATGTATCCATATTTCATATATTATCTTTTATTATATAAATATTATTATATATAATAATATAATATAATATATTATATTATATTATATTATATTTTGTATGTTATAATATATAATATTATATAACATATATTCATAAATATAGATAATATATATTATACATATAATATAATATAATAATATTACATATATATTATATATCATAATATAATATTATTACTATACAATAATATTTTATTATTTTAGTATAATATATGATTATAACAATTTGATGTATAGTATGATATCTTATTTTATTATTATAATATAATATTAATATCTTATATTATTATAATATAATATAATATAATTTAATAATATATTATTTTAATATATATATATACTAATGTTATATATTATATTATAATATATATTATTTTGCTATATATAATATAATATGTTATATATAAGATAGTATTATATATTATTATATTATTTTATGGGATTGGGGGTATATTAGCATAGAAATAAAAGGGATACTTTTTGGTTGATGAGAAAATGACTTACCTATCCCCTAGGTATTATAATATAATATTAATATCTTATATTATTATAATAAAATATAATATAATATAATAATATATTATTTTAATATATATATATATACTAATATTATATACTATATTATAATATATATTATTTTACTATATATAATATAATATGTTATATATAAGATAGTATTATATATTATTATATTATTTTATGGGATTAGGGGTATATTAGCATAGAAATAAAAGGACTACTTTTTTATTGATGAGAAAATGACTTACCTACCTCCTAGGTGGGTAAGACTTCCTCCCATTCTATGAATAAATGCTATCCATCGAAAAATATATTATCCACTAAGAAAAATATGAGAAATAGGTAAGTTGATCAATCAAAAAGTTGATTAATTTTTTTATAATATTTATTTATAATTGAATGGGCCTTTAAGGCCAAGAAGTGAAAATAATCTAAAAATTGGCTAAAATTCCTAAACTTTCAGCGAATAACCTTCAGAAATTCATTAACAATGATTTAGAAGAAATTTGTCAAGCTCTAAAAAGAATTAGAAAGGCAAAACTAACGAGCTTTTTAAACTTTTAAGATCGAAGTATAAATACAAAAAAAATTGAGTATCCCTATAATTTTTTTATTTTATATTTTAATTACTATTTCATATTTATCTAGCTATTTTTTTGACCATAAACTAGAGCTAAAACCAACACCCCAATAAACACAACCAGCTCATGTGGAGTCGTGCCATTCACAAGCCGGCATTACTAAAGAACCTGTAAATTACCAGCACTTTGTCTATCAAAGGATAATGGCTAGAAATATAGAGCGTAGAAACCAATTCCTAACATTGAAAACACTTAATGTTACTAGATTACAAATTAATTCAATTCCACACTCAAATCCTTGTCTCATGTTCTAGTTGGGTTTGGTGCAATACGTGTAGGTTATTACATTATCATTGAGCTGTTCAACATGTTCAACCACACATATTATAATAAATCCTGGTGCTGGGTAGCAACATATTTCTTTATTATGATAAATATCCGAATTAGGACTTCCCAAAATAGAAACATCTTTTCAGACACACCTATCATATTGCATATGCTGGATGTTGGGCATCTAATTTAAATGGGAGTTATCAGTAGTTTTTATTGCATACAGGTTAATTCGACCTACTAAAGATTGTAGGCATAACTGATCTCCTAGATTTTTTCAATAAGTAAGCTCTTTTAGATTGTCATATTAAGAGCATGTAGGTAGGGATGAAGAATAGAGAAGCTGAAACATATTCCTCAAAAACCATTTTAGCATTCACTAACTGGAACCTTATAATAACTTCAATTATTAAACATCACATCATCCAGGCATATGACAGTATGTTGAGTATTTGAATGAGGATGATGATGTGGTATTTTTTCGCTTCCTTCTCAAGCTTCAGTTCCACTCAAGCCTTCAATGTTTGGAGGAAGAGCCTGATTATGCAGCGGGCCTGGGCCCCCGGAGACTTCATGGAGGATCCTTTGGTTTCACTCAAGCCTCTAATGTTTGGAGGAGGAATGTGATTGCAGTGGGTTTGGGTGAGAGATGTCAAGGGTGATGGGAATACTCAAAAAATTGATAAAATGCCATACATTGTGTTTCCTACATTCTCTAATTTAAACTGCTCATTTTTATAAAATGAGGGGATTTTAATGCTGGTTGAATCTTATCAGGATAAAAAAAAATACAAGGTTAAGACCCCACATTTATGAACTGCAGGAATATTTCATCAACTATTATCCAATAAAAATTACTTAAAAACTGTTTTATAAACTACCTATAAGTGGAACCCAACTATTGACCCCTCATTTGCCTAAGAGCTAGGCAATGACCATGACAACATTACACTTTATTAAAATTAAGGTTTGTTAAATATACTAGATTACAATTCACCTTATATTGAAAAATATTATGATGTTTCATATCTTGATAATTGTTTTGTATTTATCTAACTATTTTTTCAACCATGAACTAGAGCTGAAACCAACATCCCCTTGATCATAACCACCTCATGTGGAGTAGTGTGGATCACAAGCAAGCATTGCTGGGGACTCTACAAATTAGCAGTGCTTTATCTATCAAACAAGAATGGCTAGAATTGCAGAGCCTACAAACTAATCCTATCATCGAAAAAATATAATATTATTATATTACTAATTAGTTTCATTCCACGCTCAAGTCCTTACCTGTGTTCTAGTTAGAATTTGGTGCAATTCATGTAGAGTGACACATTACAGTAAAGCCGTTCCACATGTTTAATATCACGCCCTAAATCTCATACTCGGATTGACCATCTGACACGACGACATATCTCCTAAAGTATAATTCTAAAGTATATGCAAGATAATGGCTAGAAATATAGATCCTACAAACTAATTCCTAACATTAAAAATATTTAACATTATTAGATTATAAATTAATTCAATTCCATACTCAAATCCTTCTCCCATGTTCTAGTTGGGGTTTGGTGCATTACACGTAGAGTATTACGCCATGATTGCGCTGTTCAACATGTTGAACCACACCTATTATAATAAATCATGGTCCCTGGCAGCATCTTGTTTTTTTACTATTATAAATATCCAAGTTAGGACTTCCTAAACTACTATTGTCATTAAAAAAAAACATGTTCAACCATACATGTTATATTACATATGCTGCATGTTGGGCATCTAATTTAAATGGGAGTTACAAGTAATTTATGTTGCATACAGGCTAATTGGACCTACCAAAGATTGCAGGCATAACACACCTTCTAGAATTTTTTAGGAGGCATGCTCTTTTATCTTAGATTGTCTTATAAAGAGCATGTAGGTTCGATGAAGAATAGATAAGTTGAAACATATTCCTCATAAGCCATTTTAGCATTCACTAACTGAAATATTGTAATAACTTCAACTATTAAACATCACATCATTCAGGCATATAATAATGTGTTGAGCATTTGAATATATAGTATCTTTTCGATTCCACTCAAGCTTCGAGACTCCGAGATGAAGCATTATTGTGTAGCGGGTTTGGGCCTCCAAGAATTATACGGGGATCCTTCCTATTCCCCTCAAGCCTTCAACGCATGGAGGAGGAGGTGCTTGATTATGTAGCGGGTTTGGGCCTCCAGAAACTGTACGGAGGATTCTTTCAGTTCCACTCGATCCTTCGATGCTTAGAGGAGGAGGTGCTTGATTATGTATTGGATTTGGGCCTCCAGGAACTGTACGGAAGATTTTTTGAGTTCCACTCAAGTCTTCAATGTTTAGAGGAGGAGGTGCTTGATTATGTAATGGGTTTGGGCCTCCAGGAACTGTACGGAGGATTCTTTCAGTTCCACTCGATCCTTCGATGCTTAGAGGAGGAGGTGCTTGATTATGTATTGGGTTTGGGCCTCCAGGAACTGTACGGAGGATTTTTTGAGTTCCACTCAAGTCTTCAATGTTTAGAGGAGGAGGTGCTTGATTATGTAATGGGTTTGGGCCTCCAGAAACTGTACGGAGGATCTTTTCAGTTCCACTCAAGTCTTCAATGTTTGGAGGAGGAGCCTGATTATGTATTGGGTTTAGGCCTCCAAGGACTGCTTGGAGGATCCTTCCAGTTCCACTCAAGCCTCGAATATTTGGAGGAGCATGATTATGGTGCGGGTCTGGGCCTCTAGGAACTGTTGGGAGCTTTGGTCCACCGCTAAGGAGCCTGGAGTGCCCATCAGCTCTTGCTCCAAGACTATTATCAAGAGCCAATGCAAGCATCAGCACAATACAAAGTGCTACTTTGGGCCCCATATCTCTGATCAACACTTTGTTCCTGTTGGGAGGAAGGGGTTTGAGTTCCCCTAATATATAAACTCCAGTTTGCTGTAGGGGAGGGGATGAAGCTGCCAACAAAATCTTTATGCCGATATACCGATATCATAATGATATTAATGCATTTCATTAGACACATTATTAGTTAGCATTTCATCAGATATACATCACAGGTCTTGACATACAGATGATATATTTGATGAGGTTTCCTTTTCTATTCTGATAAAGATAAGGACCGTTACGATTTAGTAATTGTGTGGCCAACCAAATCCGCTTTAAATATTCTCTGAATATTACAAGATTCCATCACCAGGTTCGTGCAGCAAGGGGGGATGAAGCTGCCCATAAAATCCTCACGCTGATATGCAGATATTATAATGATCTTAATGCATTTCATTCCATACACATGGTTAGTCATCACAAGTCTTGATTAGTTGTGATATACATCGTGAGCTATCCTTATCTATTTTGATAAAGGAAATGACCGTTTCAATTTAGTTATTTTGTGGCCAACAAAATCCACTTTGAACATGCTCTTAATATATAGAAAGATGATTTGAAAAGAATGTTGATTCTCTCACTCGATTTTTGTGGTGAGAGATGTCATGGGTCGGAGTAAAGGACTAAATTAACAAATTGTACAATATTATATTTTTTTAAAAAAGTACTCAAAAAATTGATAAAGTGCCACACATCGTGTCCCCTACATTCTTTTAAAATGCTCACTTCTATAAAACGAGGGGATTTTAATGCTGGTTGAATCTTATCAGGATAAAAGCAAATACAAGGTCATAACCCCACATTTATTAACTGCAGAAATTTAGTATTTTCATCTAATATGATCTAATAAAATCCTATTTAAAAACTTTTTTTGTAAACTACCTATAAGGGGGACCCAACCATTGACCTCTCGTTTGCCTAAGAACTAGCCAACGGCCATGACAATATTCTGCTTTATTAAAATTTAGTTTGTTAAAGATATTAGGTGATTATTCACCTTATATTGAAAAATATTATAATAATTTATATCTCAATAATTATTTTACATTTGTCTGACTATTTTTTCAACCATATACTAGGCCTAAAACCAACATCCCCTCGATCACAACCAGCTCATGTGGAGTAGTGTGGATCACAAGTTAGCTTTGATTAGAGACTACAAATTAGCAGTGCTTTATCTATCAAACAAGAATGGTTAGAATTGTAGAGACTACAAACTAATCCTATCATCGAGAAAATATAATATTATTATATTACTAATTAGTTCTATTTCATGCTCAAGTCTTTGTCCTGTGTTCTAGTTAGAGTTTGGTGCAACACATGTAGAGTGTCACATTACGGTTGAGCCTTTCAACATGTTGAACCACACCTATTATAATAAATCTTGGTCCTAGCCAGCATCATGTTTCTTTACTATAATAAATTTTTGAGTTAGGTCTTCCCAAACTCTTATCATCAATATTAAAAAAACAATATGTTCAACCGCACCTCTTATATTGCTTGTGGGTGATATATCTCAACAGGCAAAATCTTGTACTAATTTTGGAATAAGGTGGGTAAAATATCAACCAATAAGTTCAGTAAATCTACTTTGGCATAGGCCAGCAATGAACATGCATATGCATGTAAGTGATATCCATGTTTTCACAATGGAAAAATAATCTTCACAAGGTAAGTGCATATATTGGATGTTTGTCATCTAATTCAAATAGGAGCTATGTGTGATTTATGTTACATATAGGCTAATTTGACCTACCAAATTAAGATTATAGACATCACAGCTTGTAGATTTTTTAATCGGTTTACTCTTTTTTCTTAGATTGTTTTATTAAGAGTGTGCAGGCAGGAAGGATGAATAAAGATGTTTAAATATATTCTTCATAGGCCATTTTAGTATTCACTAACTAAAAGCTTATAACAACTTGTTGGATTAGAACTTAATCCGATTCCCCACTCAAATCTTTGTCTTGTGTGGAAGTTGGGACTTGGTGGGATACACATAGAGTGTCATAGAATGATGGAGCCATCCAACATGTTTAACCCATTGGGCTAATTTTGGATCAATTGACACCTACTTAGGTCTTATTCTAGCGAACACATGGAGGGTCATAGAATGATTGAGCCATTCAACATGTTTAACCCATTGGGTTAATTTTGGATCAATTTACACCTACATTGGTCTTATTCTCGTGAATTGTCAACTAACAAATTTGGTAACTTCGATTTGGCATAGAACAATAGTGAACCTACATACACATGTGAGTAATAACCAGTTACACGCCATTGAAGAATAACCTTCACTAGGCAATATAAATATATTGGAGGTAGCGGATCTAATTTAAAAGGGAATAACGTGTGATTTATGTTGCATGATGGATAGTTTAACCTACGAAAGACTTGTAGAAGTAGCACTCTTAATGAGCTTCTCAACTACTATAGTTTTTTTTTTTTTGGTTTGTCTTTTGAAGAGGGTGTACATATGGAGGAAGAGCAGAGAAGTTGGACTATATTCTTTGTAAGCTTTTTTTGTCATTCGCTAACTAGAAGTTTTTAACAACTTTATTCTTGTTTGTCCTGCGGTACATTCTAGCATGTAAATGGTATTCTCGCATGGTAACAACTTTATTCTTGAGCTATCCTTTAAATTCCACTCAAGCCTTCAATTTTTGGAGGAGGATGACCATGATGTACCGAGTTTGGGCCTCCAAGAATTACATAGGCCATCCTTGTTATTCTACTTAAGCCTCCAATGTTTGGAGGAGGATGACCATGATGTCATGGGTTCGGACCTCCAAGAACTGTGAAGAGGATACTTTCTGTTCCCCTCATGGCTTTAACTTTTGGAGAAGAATGACCATGAAAAGATCGATCGAGGGGTAATTGAGCACACCTCAACCCACACGGCATACAAATACAGCGGAAACACAGATCGTTTTATAGAGAAAAAATTTTTGAGCAAATATAGAATGCAAAAAGGAAGAGGAGATAATCAAGCAATAAAATAAAGGAAAAGAAAACACACCAGATATAACGTGATTCGGCTTATCAATTGATCTATATCCACGGGCATGACCTCCTCGATGATTCTTCTATTAAAATTCCACAGCACAAGAAGTACAAAATTGATAGGAGATACAAGAAACTCTCTTTACAAGAAAAAACCTCATTTTTTTCTCTCAAAAGAAGCCTCACGCTACTCTGAATGCATACATAAATCCTCTGCCTGTTTCCTCCCTTTAAATAAGCCTCGGAATCCTAAAAAACCTGGCCTAAACTACGTTCAAATCAGAGACAAGACTCCGAATAGCACCCAACAATGCCATCTCACTGTTGGATCACGTCCGACATCTCTCTCGGCCATTCGATCGCACAATCACATGAGAAACAGAGCTGTAAACCATGCAAACCACGAGAAAACCCCTAGGAAATGGCGTCGGTCCACCGTGGACCTCGCAAAACCTAGGGAAAATTCCGCCTAGTCCACACGGCCTCCATAGACTACGTGAAGGTGCCACAGGCTGCATGCGTGCGCGCCCACATGCCCAATGGGCTGCGCACCCCACTTGGCTAGCCCGCATGCTTGCGCACGCCTAGGTTGAGCCTGCATGCTGCTGGGCCATGCTCATGATCCCGAGCCCCCCTTTTCTGGATTTCTCTACATGGGCTTCAAACTTATTAATTCTCCTACTTAAGGACATATGCTGAACTCCAAAGAACATCATCTCTGGAGGCCTTGCCAACCTCCCACTCCTCACGTAGCTTCAAGATCTAGAAAAGCTTTGCTCCAATTTAATTTTTCTCGAGTCACCGGCTTCGTTAACACATCCACTAGATTTGCATCGGTATGAATTTTCAACAGCGAGACTAGACCATCATCTATCACATTTCTCACAAAGTGATAGCAAATGTTGATATGCTTTGTCCAAGAAAAAAATGTCAGATTTTTTGTCAAGTGCAATGCGCTTTGACTATCACAACTCACCCTCATCACATCTTGCTTCATCTTGAATATCCAAGAAGCCCCTTGAGCCAGATAGTTTCTTTATATGTATGTACCACCGTAATATATTCTATCTCTGTGTTGATAATACCACCACTGACTGAAGCTTAGATTCCTAGCTTATAGCACCGCTGCCCATGGAGAACGTATAGCCAGTAGTATATCTCCTCTTATCCCGATCTCCTATAAAATCAGAATTCATATACCCATGCACTCCAAACCCGCTGAATCATAACAAATTGAACAATCAGTCGTCCCTCTTAGATATCGGAGGATCCACCTTATTGCTTTTCAATGGTCGCTATCTGGATTCGCCATATATCGGCTCACAATTCCCACTGCCTACATAATGTCTAGTCTTGTGCATACCATGACAAACATAAGGCTCCCTACTGCTGATGAATATGGTACTCAGGCCATGTCAGCCTCTTTCGCTTCCATGCTGAGTGATTGCTCAATCGATAATTTTAATTGAATAGAAAATAGGATAGATACTAGCTTCGTATTTTGCATATTGAAGCACCACAGAATTTTTCCCATATATCTCTTTTGTGAAAGCCAGACCTTCCTATCCTTCCTCTCCCGTAGCACCTTCATCCCGAGTATTTGGTTCATAGTTTCTAAGTCCTTCATCTCAAACTCCCCAGCCAGCTGAGTTTTTAAATTTGATATCCGACTCTTACTATTCTCCACGACCATCATATCATTGACATACAACAGCAAGATATAAAAACTCCCATCATCATAACCGTAGAAATATGTACAATAATTCGCCTCCAATCGATCAAATTCCAAACTCACAATAAAAGAATCAAATCACTTGTACCAACATCTTGGTATCTGTTTGAGATTGTACAATGATTCGTTCAACTGACAAACCAACTCCTCCTTATCTTTTTTGATAAAACCTTCAGATTCCACCATATAGATCTCCTGCTCCAAGTTATCATGCAAGAATATCATCTTTGCATCCATTTGCTCAAACTCCAAATCCATGACTGTCATGATTGCCAAAACAATCTGAATAGTAATTAGACGAACCATCAGTGGGAAGATCTCATCAAAGTCAATTTTCAGCTTCTTAGCATAACCCTTCACCATCAAACACACTTTGAACCTCTCCATATTTTCATCTGTATCCTTCTTTACCTTATAGACCCACTGACATCCGATCGGACTCCTTCCCTTTGGTAGAACTATTAGCTCTCAAGTCTTATTCTTCCGAAGTGACTCCATCTCCTTCTCCATAGCACAATGCCTCTTTCTAGTATTGGTGGACTCATAAGCCTCCCTGTATGAAGTCGGCTCGTCCTCCTCCGTCAAAGCAATATAAGCACAAATATGATTAGCAGAAGGAATGAAAGAAGTGACATAGTAATCATATCTGACGGGAGGTCTAATGACCCTCCTAGGTTGCTCTGACTTCATTGGTGGTTCTTCCAATGAGATAACATCCTCAGGTGATTATGAAGATTTCGCATTCAATTCATCATCAACTATCTCATCATTTACTTGTGCTTGCTCTGCTTACACCTCATTGCGTGCATCAAAAAACTCAATAGGAGTAATAACTTCATCATCTTGCTTTTTTTTGGTTCCTTGAAAAATTCTTCATTGAGAATGAGATCTCAGCTAATAATAATCTTGTGGATAGTAGGGTCCTACAACTGATACCCCTTTACTCCTTTAGCATAGTCAAACTAGATGTACCTCTAAGAGTTTTTGTCCAATTTTATTCTCTTCTCTTTTGGGATCCACATATATGTGTCACATCCAAAGACATGGAGATGAAAATAATTTACAGACTTGCTGCTTCAAAGTTCTTCTAGAATTTCTAGCCTAAGTGATTTTGTCAGTGCTCGATAGTTCAAGTAACAAGTCGTGCTCACAGCCTCTATCTAAAATCTCTTGTCAAGTTTTATGGAACTTAACATACTTTGGATCCTCTCCATGAGTGTTCTATTTAACCTCTCAGCCACACCATTTTGTTGTAATGTCTCGAGAACTGTGAGATGATACCGAATTCCATGCTCACCATAAAATTCTTCAAATTTTTTAGAGCAATATTCCCTTCTATTATCTAAATGTAGGCATTTAACTTTCAAACCCTTTTCTTTTTCTACTAGAGCCTTGAATTTCTTGAAGGTCTCAAAGACATTAGAAGATGAAGTAGGAACACCTACCCATTGACCTATCGGGCATCTCCCAAGTATCTAACTGGATTAGCTCAAAAAAAATTTTACTCCACTATTGCAATAAAGAGAAAGAAAGCCTTCTTTATTTATCATAGATGTAATCTTCATAAAATTTCAGTGGCACTGACTTATACCTAAGAAGAAGCTCCTTATTTGATAATAATTATAGTCCGCGCTTGCTCATATGTCTCAAATGACGATGCCAAACCATCGAAGACACCATCTTTGTACTTGCTTCAACCGCCTCTCTCACTTGAGTCTCGCCCATTAATTTATAAAGATCACCTATTTGCTCTCCCTTTATCACCACCAAACACCCTTTGCACACCTTCAGTTGATCTTTCTCTTCGATAAACTTCAAGTCTTACTTACAAAATATTTCAAATGATAGTAGACTCTCGCGAAGTACAAAAATATGCCATACATTAGAAACCATCAGAACTATACCATCAAACATTTTGATCCAAACATCTCCCACTCCAATCAGGGACATGTTGTATTATTACCCAAATAGATAACTCCACCTTTCCATAGTTTGTACGTATGAAACCACTCTCTAAAAAAAGTTATGTGAAAAGATGTCTTCGAATCTAAAATTCAATGGCATGCAAGCTCGGATCTCTCCAATGTCATCAATGCATCCCTGTCTTTTGAAGTAGCCAAACCAGCTTCACCTTCTGCTATATTGCTTTGAAATTTTTTTGATTCAGATTTTATATTAACTCCTCTAGCTGGTAATCTTTCTTTACATACCCTGATTTTTCACAATTCTAGCATTTCACCTTCTTCTTATCCTTAGATTTAAATCTTGCCTTTCCTCGATCACTACGTTTCCTCTCGAAAAGCCTTCTCTGTGCTACCATGGCCTCTCCAGAAGAGCTTCTTTGGCAAGATTTCTATCTCATCTCCTTTGTTAGCAATAATACAATAACCGACTCCATTTTGAGGGTTTCAACATGACTCTAGTTCATGATGAGATTATCCCAAGATTCTGACATAGAACAAAGTAGAATGCTAGCCTTCTTTTCATCTTCAATTCTTACATCTAGGGTCGTAAGCTTGCTTACAATGAAATTGAATATACCCAAGTGCTCTTGAGCTGATACCCTATTCTTCATCTTTAAATTATATAATTATCACCTTAAATAAATTTTATTCACCAGAGGCTTTCCTTCATAGAGGTTCTTCAATTTTTTTCAAACCACTTCTGCAGTAGTCTCGACCTCAATATTAAATAATATCGAATCATCCAATACCAAATAAAGATTCATCATTGCCAACTTATCTTTCTCCTCATATTGCCCGTCCGTCATCTCTTATGATTTGCATTCCTTTTCTTGCAAAGCAACTTCACAACCATCCTTAATCAATACCACCTGTATATTCCTCTTCCAAAGTGTAAAGTTTGATCTGTCAAACCTTGGTATCTCATACTTCATTGTCGTCACCTTGCCCGCCATTATTTCAAATCAAACTAACTATAAAAAAATCTTTTTGCTCTGATATCAAACTGAAAAGACCGATCGAGGAGTAACAGAGCACACCTCAACCCACATATATACAAACACAGCAGAAACATAGATTGTTTTGTAAAAGAAAGAAATTTGAATAAACATAGACTGCAAAAAGGAAGAGGAGATAATCAAGCAATAAAACAAGACAAAAGAAAGTACACCAGATATAATATGGTTCGACCTATCAATTGGCCTACATCCATAGGGAAGACCTCCTCGATGATTCTTCTATTAAAATTCTATGGCACAAGAAGTACAAAATTGATAGGAGATATAAGTACCTCTCTTTACAAGGGAAAACCTCACTTTTTCCTCTCAAAAAAAGCCTCACACCACTCTAGATGCATACATAAATCCTCTGCCTATTTCCTCCCTTCAAATAAGCTTTGGAACCTTAAAAAACTTGGCCCAAACCGCATTCAGATCGAAGACAAGACTCTAAATAGCACCCAAACATGCCATCTCATCACTGGATCACACCCGGCATCTCTCTTGACCGTTCGATTATGCAATCATGCAAGAAACAGAGCTATAAATTGCATAGACCATGAGAAACCACCTAGAAAATGGCATCAGTCCATCGTGGACCATGCAAAACCTAGGAGAAATGTCGCCTGGTCCACGTGACCTCCATGGACCGCGTGAAGTTGCCACGGGCCGCACGCCCATGCAGGCGCATGGATTGTGCGAGAAACAGAGTTGTAAACCGTATAGACCATGAGAAATCTCCTGAGAAACGGTGCCAGTCCACCATGGACCATGTGAAAATTAGAGAAAAAGCCGCTTGGTCCATGCAGCCTCCATGGATCGCATGGAGCTGCCACGAGCCGCACGCCTACGTGAGCACGCAGGGCTGCCCGCTTGCGCGCGCCTAGGCCTAGCCTGTGTGCTACTGGGCCATGCTCACGATCCTGAGCCCCTTTTTCTAGGTTTCTCCACATGGACTTCAAACTTATCAAACCATGATGTATTGGATTTGGGCCTTTAGGATCTATATGTAAGATTCCTCCATCTACACTTGGGCCATAAAAAATAGATGTCGGATCATGTCATATTTATTTGTAGTTACAGTTGATGATCCAGCTGGATGTGGGCCTCTAGGGAGGAGACGAGGGTATTATCCTTAAGCCCTTGCTCCAAGATCAATATCTAGAGCCAATGCCAACACCACCACCGCCGCAACACAAAGAGCTACTTTCAGCTCCATATCTCTAGACAATGCTTTCTAGCAATGAGGAGAGATGGTTATGAGTTCTACCCATATATAGACTCCAATTTCGGGAGTGCAGTTTGTCAAATATGCGTATAAACATCTATCCTTATCTATCTCGATAAAGAAAATGACATTACAATTTAGTTATAGCATGACCAGCAAAATCCAACATCAAAGATTTTCTCAATATAGCAAGAATTAATTGAAAGGAAAATTTATTCCACCACCAGGTTTGGTTGCTCCTTCGTAATTAACCCCTTTTGACAAAATATTTTATGTCTAGCATTTTCTTTTCATGGCCATTTTATTTTTAATCACTAGCTTATCTACATATGTGTACAGAACAAGTATAATTGTGCATAAAAGTGAGGTCAACTATGCCATTTTCTTCCAAAAAAAATGAAAAATCTTGTCCACTGATTATTGGAGAAGGCCAAGTGTTCAACTCTGTATTATCATGGAGTTTATTATTAAATGAAACTTATCCAAGGACTATTGCTAAAGTGATGTTCAAACCCAGGGTTCAGAATAAATATTCCCTGAATTAAGTATTCTATAATAGTGAGATATGAAATCCTCGCTCATTTAATGAAGTTGAAGAAACATTCCACTTGAGATAACGCTGTATTTGTTGGCTTTCATATGAGTCATTCCCATATTTATCAAAAGGGGAATGGACTTCAATGGGTGAACTTTTCTGATAAACAAGTATCAGATCTTATAATTTGTCAGTATTAGCACTAGATAATCCACTAGATGTATAATAATATCATAAAATAGAAGAAGTCACCAATGTATTTCATTGGGTCAATAGTATTTTTAGTACTTATATATTGTAGAGCAATTTTCAAATGTCAACTCCATCATTTCATAATAGGAAGATTTTCATGTTAAAGGGGGTACTTGGATCACTAAAATAGAAAAACTTTTGAAGTTGGTCAGATAGCAAACGAGGCGAGATTTACAAGTAAAGAATGACAAACCCAATCGAACATAGTTTAGCTTAGTTATCTTTGATGTTATTTTATTTCCACATATTTTCTCATAACCTCCACGTATTTTACCTTAGATTGTTTTCAGTTCTTCCTACATCCTTTTAAACATATAAAACTACCTAATTTTATTAGAGCATGTACATCTTCAGTATGCATGCCCAAACCATCTCAATTGTGGATGGCCATAGGTCAGATCGAGCAATATCCATACCCACCTTGTTTTTTGTATTGTTTTAGTTTATCCAACTCAAGCAACTCTTTTTTTTTTTTGTGGTACAAATGTGCGGTCACACTAATCTAGTGCGAGAGTGGCCCAATAGATCAAGATAAATAAAATCCCATAGAACTTGCAGGCAAACCTCATCCTATCTCCACAGTCAGTTGCCAGAGTGCTCAACAACAAAAATCACCACCCAATCTGCTGTAGTATTTTCCTCTCTATAGATATGTCAGACTCTCACTGCAGTAGCTTGGTAAAGAAAGGCCCTAACATCACAGATAAGTAGATAACCATCAAGCTGTCTGGCCTCCTTGGATCCACAAAATGATAGTAGCAGAGTCACCCTCCAAAAAAATCCTTTCTGCAAAAAGCTACTGCCTAACAAAGGTGACACCAATCCAAGCAACATGAAGCTCCACAGTTGGAACTGAAAGTTCAAAGAGGTGGAAACCATCAACTATCAAAAGTCTCCCATCCAGACCATGGATGACAAAGCCAGCTCCGCCCTGATCATCCCTGACACTGCCATCAAAATTCACCTTAACAAATCCTGAGGGCGGGGGCTCTCAGAAAATGAAAAGAACCCTATAGGTCACTGTCAGAATAGCCTAGGAGCTCTAGAGATCGGAGATGCTAAGGGACGAAGTGGCAGTATCAAACTAATAGTGCTCCTAAGCTAAACAGATAGCTCTCTCCAGCACCCAATGAACAGGAATCACCTCACTATCGAAGACGATGTTGTTTCTGGACAGTCAGATCTAATAAGTAATATAAGCCATCCGTCCATCAATAATAGACGTTCTGTCAGTGACAGTCTAATGGATCAAGCCTAGGAAGGATGCCTACCAAGGATCAATACTCAGCTCCCAAGGGTAATCACCCGCCTATCTCCAGATCGCCCATGCCTAAGGTAGTGCAGGACAGCATGCTCCCCTGACACATCCTCCACCTCGTAAATTGGACACAAGGTGGAAACCTCCATGCCACTCTCCCTGAGTAAAGTCCATGTAGGAAGCTGATCCTAGGCAAGCTTTCAAAGAAAAGTCTGCACCCTAGGATGAGCAGCAACTATCCAAATTCAGGTGGCCTCAATCTGTCTATAGGGCATCGAGCTGTACAAATAGGAGAGGTCTCTCAAGAGAACCTTCAGATAGAAAGAGCATCCCCAGACCCTAGCATCTTGAGTCGGATGCACCAGAAGTGGGATGGCAAGGACCCACTCCACAAGCGGCCTCCCAAAAAAATGAGTGGTCTCTTGTACTCTCCAATCCGAAGCATCGGCAATGATGAGGTCAGACACCCTCAAGTGGTCCTTGACCTCATTGCTGACAAAGGTCGGCTAGCGAGATAGAGAAAAGTTAAAAATCCAGACATCCTGGATCACCTCTACTGAGCGACCATCACCTATCAAGTATCTGATTAGATCCATCACATCGGATCTCTAAGCACAAATCTCCCTCCAAATGAAGGAGCAACCCCAGACAGGCTGGATGGCAGTCCCCTGGCTCCACTCACCATAGCGGGCTCTCATCATACTGCTCCACAAACAGTCTGGTTAGAGTAAAAATCTGACTCCATGCAGGGCAATCAAAGTCTCCCTCCTCATCAACAAGGAATGGATCCCCAAGCCACCATCCCGCAAAGGCTGATATACAACCTCCCAGGAGAGCAAATGGAGTCGATGACAATCACACCCAGATCCTCAAAGAAAGTTACAAAAATGCTGATCCATCCATTTGATACAAGCAACTGGGACAATCGTATTAGCCAGGAGGCAAATCAAAACTGAGCTTAGCACTGATCTCACTAAAATCATCCTCCTCATAAAAGAGAGGGCACCTGACTTGCCAGTCTGAAAAGTGCTCTTGGATCCGCTGCTCCAAGAGCCTACACTTAGCCTGCCATAACTGACAGTTAGGGATCGAAACACTAAGATAGGTCAGCATCCCAGACTGCTCTCGAATCTCCAGGCATTCCCTTATCACCGATCTGACCTAGGGCTTCGTCCTTGGGCTGAAAAAGACCACAAACTTCTAAATATTGACAAACTATCCAAATACCCAGCAATAGGCCTTGACAATAGCAACAAAGGACTTGGTGTAATCATTTCTTAGTTTATATACTCTAATTTCACCATGTATCTTGGAATGGTAATCCTAACATCAATCAAATCTACCATGTCCACAAGCTGGATATGACATTGGCAACTCGTTGGCCAATCATATCAAGATCGGTCACCTTGTTGCATTACAGGTTCCATGCCAAGATCACCCAGTTCCACATCCACTCTTTCTAGG
The DNA here is from genome assembly GCF_000442705.2 of Elaeis guineensis. Classification (NCBI taxonomy): domain Eukaryota; kingdom Viridiplantae; phylum Streptophyta; class Magnoliopsida; order Arecales; family Arecaceae; genus Elaeis; species Elaeis guineensis. Next base: position 92,553,863 of record NC_026001.2, on the reverse strand, counting down.
ACCACACATCAAGTCATTAGGCATAATGATAGTCACAAGTCTCAAAGAAGAGTCACAATGCTGGTCCATACTAGTATATCTTCCTTCAACTTTTGGTTCCACATATAACTAGCTTGACCTAGTGATCTAGTTGGCTCTCTCAAAAGCTGCCACACATTCCTATCCCCCTACCATTCTTTTTTTTTTTTTTGGTAAAAACATAAAGGGAAGGGGGGAGACCAGCATAGCAACCCCCTCTGGACATGACCATGAGGGTCTTCTTCCCATTGACGAATGTTCAATTTGAGAAGCCATTATCGAGTGCCTCCTCTCCACACAAGTGGTGAGTATGTCATACCAACCCTGCCAAAGTCTAGAGGATCAAAACCCCTTCCAACCCCCACGCTTGGGCTGCCTAAGAGGTCACTGAAGATCACTCCCCTCAGACATTTAATCAGCAGAACACATGCCTCTAACCCAGATCACTTGGGTGGAAACCTAAGTCTGTTTCAACTGGGCTATCGATTCAGTGGCTACCATCTTTTATATATTCAACCCCTTTCCTCATCGATTTTAAGCTCCTATTTCACAAATTAACCTCCATTTTAGAGCTCTGCTAGCTTCCAACCCCATGTCATGCATGGGATATGATTTTTGTTCTTGAAAAAATATTTATTTATTAATATCTACTTTTTTATATTCTTCAAAAATAATTAAAATAGTGAAAAAATATTTTTATATGTAGTATGGATTATAAGCTATTTTAGTTTTTTTTTTTAAATTTGGGGTTTTCTATGGTCCACTTGCTATCTAGCTCCTCCTCAAATCTTTGTCCTCTTCTCATATAAGTACTCATTCTTCTCTGCTTTGCTCTTTATCTCCAGAGCTCGCTCTCTTTTCTTCCTTCACTACCATGGCAGAGCTCAAAAGGCTCTCAAAGAGCCAAGACCTCATTTGGTTCAAGCATATCAGCACCCACCTGCATATTCGCAGCTTGGATCTCGACTTGCTTTAGAGGCTCATGCTATCTCTAAGGGCATGGTCGGCTAGCAATCCATCTGCAAGGCTATTGATCTAATCTTCCAACTCATCTATGAGAGCAAGATCACCGATCATGCCATCATCCTTGTCGGCCAACCGGCATTGGCAAGACTACCATTGCCATGTGCCTCTCCAAGTTCCATGGCCAGGAGATCCCCTTCACCACCATCTCCGGCTTTAAGCTCCTCTCTCACGATGTCCAACATTGAGGCCCTCATCCTAGCTTCCCACCTACTTTGCTTTACACCTTCAAATCTTGCTATCTTTTCTCCTATTTCACTGCAATGGTGGACCTCAAGATACTCTCAGAGAGTCAAGACCTCATCCGGATTGAGTGTATCAGTGTCCACTTGTAAATTCGCAGCTTGGGCCACAACTTCACTCTAGAGGCCCGCACTATCTCTGAGGGTATAGTCCACTATTAATCCACCTGCAAGACCATTGGCCTCATCCTCCAGCTCATCTATGAGGGCAAGATCACCGGCCATGCCATCCTCCTGTCTGGCCAGCCCAGCACCTGAGGATAAGATCACCGACTGTGCCATCCTTCTCACCTACCAGTCCAATACTAGCAAGACCGTCATTGCCATGGACCTCACCAAGTTTTCTACTTAGGAGATCCCCTTCATCAATGTCTCTAGCTCTGAACTTCTCCCTCGAGATGTCCAAGATCGAGGTCCTCATCCAGGCTTTCTGCCATGCCATTGGCATCCGCATCAAAGAGTAAGCCAAGATAGATACATATGTCAAACAAAAGCTTTGCTAACATAAAAGCCTCTATACACACACACATATTAGATTAGATTAGATCAGAACACATCTAAGTTCTCCTTTATTTTATTCCTCCCACAAAATATAAAGTACAGTTCCAGCGTACATTTTAATATCCTCCACAAATATCTTCTTTCTTACACAGGCCTCACACAGCAGACTGACAAAACCACTCCAATCATGAGGGTCCTCTAGTAGGCCTCTAGGAAGCCAGGCTACTAGGAAGCTTATCTGAAATCTACCTCCCCAAATTCACACACTTTCAAACTCCTCTCAGTCCACCCATATATTCCAACTCCTAAACCCTGCGTCCAAATGTGCTCTATACCTCACTCCCACTCGCAGCTGTCTTCATTTCCCTAATATGTGTCAAACAAAAGCTTTACCAATGTAGAATCCTCCAGTCTTGACATATATATATATATATATATATATATATATATATATATATATTAGTTTTGTAGCCTAACAAAGAATTTATTTATTAATAATTATTATTATTTTTGATGATGAAGACTCCAAATTATAGTTAGAAGATATAATATATCTCCATCAGAAAAAGTATATCCAAAGAAAAAATAGGTCAATTATGGACTATGATACCTATCATCATCTCTTTTCTGGATAATTGCTCAACCCTATATTCTCCTCTCATTTCTATTTGACATTAATCTTCTTTTATCTTCTTAATCTTATCATGCACACCAACCATCATGATCTTGTTGTACCCTTGAAGTATAGACTTTAAATTTGTAATACTCCTATAGTTGCTTGAATGATTTGGTTCTACATTAATTGGATCTAACTGGGATAGGCTAATTGGAACATATATGCATCAATTGAAGCAATTGAGAGTTCTTTGAAGCTTGTCGATAAGCAAAGGCTAGCCTATTGGATTTTGCTCCTTTCTAATTCTCATGGAGATGGTAGCTGAGCCCATCTTGTCTTGGTACTAATCCTATAAAATCTTTTACTTATCCTATAGTTTTTTCAATTCCCTTGCATAGATGAATGAACATGAATGAAATTCTATTATTTATTTGTACATGATATGAAGGATACACATATCACATGGGAGAAGAGAAAGAAGTGCATCCTTGGCTAAGCCCATCTTGGCTTGGTTGGTGCTTCCTTAGTTCAGAAGTGCATCCATTCTATATGAGTGATTTGTGAGAGAGCAGTAAAATTATGGATTAAAGAGCTGGTAGCAAGTCCTCTACCCTTACTCTTTTCTTCGAGAACAAGGATTAATCTTCCTCTTCCTCTTTCCCTAAGAACAAGGAGAAGAGAAAGAAGCTTGTAAATTTTGTTATATCTAGGCTAGTGCTGCTACCTAGACCATTAAGGAAGGTGCTAGCATAGGAGGCAAGTTGTTGATCTCCTCTACTGCATTCTAATAGGTAGGACACCTTGTCTAGCATTTATTTGGATGATCATCACCATGAAATATTTTTCATTTTTTTAAAATTTTTCAGATAGATGCAAATCCAATTCAAATTGGACAATCTCATGCCTAAAAGTTTAGACCAAATGATCAATTAAGGTCTCCAAATGTTGCCCAACTAGACAACCCTAGTGGGGTGGGGGGGTGAATTAAATTTTTCAAAAATAAAACAACTACGTACTATTTTAAAAATCAGTGAAGTGAGTGAGCAGAATTTAATATAGTAAAATAAACTACAATAAAATGCAAATAGAAAGCAATCAAGAAAACAAGCAAACCATAAACATAATTAAATTTTATAGTAGTTTGGTGCATCCCAGTGTTAGATGCATGCCTTAGAAGCCAATCTAACTGACACATTTATTCTTTCTAGGATATAATTTTATATTTGATCTAATTATTTAACAATATAAGATGATTTTTTTCATTCATGTAGTGTACGTATCTATGAGTCATCTAAAAAATTAATAAAATGATGATACATATTCTCAAGAGTTGAGAATTTGAAATATATGTCATTAGTAATTAATTTTTAAATTACTCTCGATCGATAGATCATCATGAAGATGATGATTGATCCGATAAAATTGATGCATGAATTATTTTTTTTTGGATAGATGAGTCTTGAGTCTACAATATGGAGATATTGAAGCAAGAGTATAGATGGTTGTTAAAGAATAAAAATATCAAGCATAACCAACACAAAAAATTATTTGGATATCTATTCACTCATCTGTGTCTTCCTCGATGATGTAGTGGTGTGACTGATTCTTTGACCTACGGTATCTCGACTATTCACAATGGGATTACTGTAGTTTGACTGTATATATATTTAGTCCCTAGTCATTCGGATTTCTACGATGCAGATTAGATATAATAGATTCATTATAGGAGTAGGATGTACATCTAGATGGGATCTATCAATCTTGATAGATAAGAAAAAATGCTATGTGATTTATGAAACTGAGTTCTGATGATTATGACTATGACAGTATGAATAATGAAAAAAAAATTTATAAGAGTTCACATAATGAATTCGAGTTGAATAAATCTTACATATGACAGATGATGAAATTTGATGAATTTTTCATAATCTTCATTTTATCAAAATTCATAATAGAAGAACTATATTAGATGGTAACTACACCTAAGAGGTTCATTCCTTTCATTCTGCTAAGTTATCACTACATACTGCGAGACGTCACTAATAGATTGTGAGACCAATAAGAATTATTTTGATCGTCAATAATTTTTATTTGATGAGTTAGAATTATTTCAATCTATTGAAAGAAGTTTCAATGATATTCATGATAGAGATCATAATATATTTCTCTATCAAACAGAATAGAACCTATGAGATCATACACATAAAAGGTCCTAATTGATCGAATAGTTCAATTATGATTTTGAATCACAGCAGGATTTGATTATCAATATGATTGATGACTGGACTGATTTGTCAAAGTTAAACGAGGAGACTCGCTAATAGTTAGTGAGTTAAAGGACTTATTGGTAATTATTGCTATGTTATTTGATTTGATCAAATAATAGGGGTTGAATCCTACTCAAATTAAATTTGGATTTAATTTGATTAAACATGGTCTGAGTTTAACTCAGATTGGATTTCATAAGTCTAAAAGGTTTAGACTCAATAAGCAGTTGAATTATAAAGAATTCCAATCACATTGGACTCTATCCTTAAAGGTGATTAATGTGCAGAAGGACTCTCCCCTAGATCTCATGCCTTATAAGAAATCACTATGAGTTTTGATTTTTGCACGGACAAAAGGAGCACACAAAAAGTTGTGGCGCAACTTAATTCTAAAGAGTCCTAACACCTTAGGACTCTATCCAAAATCTTAGAGGCATCAGTTTTTAATGTGGAACCATGGGGTGCTCCTCTTAAGTGATCAGTGCCTCCTCTCAAGAAAGATTAGCATGAAAAACATAAGGATGGCATGCAAGAGATAGTTGGTACAAGAGGTTGGGATGTGACCCTTTTCCAAGAGTCCTAGCACCTCCAAACTCTCATCCAAACTAACCCTAAAAGAGTTTGGGGCGTTGGAATTTAAGATGGATTTTAAATCAGCACCTTCAAATCTGATCTCTAGTAATGAGATTGGTGTGAAGTTGAGAGGCATGAAAAAATAAAAGAAGATTGGGGTGCTGAAATAGTTTTCTTGTCTGCTCTCTTTCTCTCTTCACACATCCAAAGGGTTGGATGTTCTGTTGCCCAACAAGACAACCAAGAGGAGGGTGTGAATTGAATTTTCAAAAATTTAAATAAGATATATGCTGATTTTATAAAATAATAAGGAATCTGTGAGTGCAGAAAATTATGTAATCAAGTAAGCTAGAATATAGAAAATATGGAAGGAAGAATAGAAGGCAAGCAATACACAAATACCATAACTTTTATGGTGGTTAGGTGCTCCCAACACCTACGTCCACTCTCCAAGATCTATTTGAAAACTTTTACTATAATCTATCCAAAATTATAATCAGATAGTTTTTTCGAACTCACTATCCAAAACTTAATTAGTTTTACACAGAATCACCAACCAAAACCTAATCCAAGCTAACCTTTGGCTTACAATCTAATTGCAAGATTTGGATGAGTCTATCTCCTAGCTTTAGTCTCTAATTAAAATTAGTTACAACAGAATAGATGAAAACAAAGTAACAAAACTACAAAAGCTCATTTAATGAGCAAATAATTATCGATGAAGCATGTGGAATCTCTTTTTGAGAAAGTTTTTTGGTTGAAAGAGTTGTTTTTTTGCTGAAAAAACTCTATTGATTTGATGGTTCAGGTGGTTGAGAAATAAAAGCTCTCAATTCAATGCTCTTGACCTTTTCTTATTATTTTTCATCTCTCTCTTTGATTCTCACTTTCTTGTCCTGTCAGTCAATTGTTGGAAGAGTTAAATCACTATTTGAAAGTCTAAAAAGCTATTTTTGACTATTTAAATCCAAAATAGAGCCATTGGATATAATTCTACAAAGTTCTGAAAATCCTGTAGAACTAATGGTTGGAACTCGAGTCGACCCGGATTGGGCTCGAGTCAACTCGAATGGCCTTCGAGTCTGTCTTTTCGAAAATCCAACACTCTATCTTTTCCTACAACTTCAACTCAAATAACTCGAGTTGACTCGATCGGCTACTCGATACTTTAGTTTTTTGTTTTGAATAATTATATTTCTACCATTTCTCATCCGAGTCAACTTGGATGAAATTTGAGTCGACTCGAGGATATGCCAGCTGAAATATTTGCACGACAGAACTTTTTTTTCTTCTATTTTCAGCTTGAGACGTTGACTCAAATTTTTCTTGAGTCGACTCAAGATACATTCAATTGAATTTTTTTGAATTTTTTTAAATTAAAACATGTCTTGATTCCAATCTTTTGATGACCTTTTCCACCTTAGTTTCAAAGTTCCTTTACTCCAATTAAGCTTCCAAAATCTTTTCTTTGAAATTTGTTTGAGCCTTGAGGATCAATTTTTTTATACCTATTAATTTACATGAAATATCAACTTAATGAAATTATTAGGCAATTCATATACTCAAATATTTTGCTATTCATCAAAATTAATTTCTGGGGTCAATAATCTCTCTCTTTTTGATGATGACAAAACATTGAATATATGAACAAATGATATATAAATATAATGCAAGAATCATATTGAATCAAAATTAAGCCCAAGCGAGTTTGAAGATATTGTCATAAGATAAGAATATAAACTCCTTTTTGATTTTAGATCTTGCTTCCCCTTATTGTATGCCTATGTCTTTAGATTTATCTCTTCTTCAAATTATACTTGTATGGCCATTGTAGTGCAAGGAGATATCAAGGCAATATCATGATTTGAACAATGTTTATATCATTTATAAATGTCAAAGCAGTATATAAGTATTAGATAGAGTATTATGGCTTCAAAGTTGCAAAGGAATTACAAATATAATAGTTTCTTTCCCATAAGCATTGTCTTTGTGGAACTTTTGCAGCATCATATAACTTAGCTTTCAAATAATCTTCTCACATTTTGACTCTATAGATAGTCTTAGTTATCTCCCCCTTTTTGTCATCATTCAAGACATAATGTAAATAATAGCACATCAGAAATCAGAAAAGAAAATTCATTAGATAAAATAGGAGTTTTGCATTGTATCAAATACAAAATGAATGTACTGCACAAAATAGTAGATGTAGTACATCAAGGTATAACAAACTCAGAATATGTCCATACATTTGAATACACCAGTGGCTAATACATCAGAAAGCATACTAGATATTTAATAATAAACCTAAATGGCCATAAGGTACTAGCTCTACTCTATATCAGAGCAAATGTCTAAAAACCCAAATGAGCTAGCCCTAGAGGTGAAGGGTCCAACTCATCGGCTCCTGATCCTACTAGATAGACCAATCGCACTTGGAGCTAGAAATCCTACACCAACCCTAATATAGACTCTGAATGAAGGTCTGGCCTGACTGGTAGAAGGCTAAGTGAGCAGACGAGGTATGGACTGAGACTGGAGTTAAATAGGCTAAGGCATAGAGGCAACGGCTACTATGGTGGCTACTGCATCCACTACTACAACTGCTGGCACTACTCTAGGGGCTAGCCACCCAATCATGCCTAATAGACTGCCCATGGAGGATAGTATAGAAAGGATGCCCTCCTGCTGTGCTCATCCTAATCCTCTGATGGCTACCTACATCTGAGTGCTCTTGAACTTAAGGCTCTCCCTCAATCTAGCTATCTCTCCAGCTAAGTTAGAAATCTTACTCAAAAAGTTCATTGCCTTGCTTGAATTGATTCATGTTTTTTGGTGCAATGCTCCAAGTCTCACATGCTTGAATTCTTTCATAGCATTAGAGCCAAAGTGTGAAATTTAGGTTGCCGAGCAAGGCCATTTGTTTCTTTGGGTACTCTTTCTTAGATTGATTCTAAAATACATTAACCCCTCTACAATTGTTAGCAAATGTGGCTTAAATTAATCTTGCACCCTAAAAGAGCTTATCTTGCTTAATGCATGTTGCCCAGCTATGCAACCCAAGAGGGGGGGTGAATTGGGTTTCTAAAAATTTTAAGCCCAACAGATAACTTATGAAGAACAAAATAATGGCTTTAAATCAATATTAATTAACTAAAGCAGTATTGCAAGGATATAAATAAGATAAAGCGATAAAGCACACCACAAACACAAGGATTTATAGTGGTTCGGTGCTAACCTTGCACCTACGTCCACTCCCCAAGATCCCACTTGGGAATTTTAATCCACTATCCTTTGTATTCAACCCGAATACAAAACGTCGGAAACTCCGACACTAGCTATCCCAAGCTAGAATACAGGACGTCGGAAACTCCGACCCTAGCTATCCCAAGCTAGAACACTTGTTTCCCGGGTACAAGCCAACCCAAAACACTCCGATTTCAGGTTCGGATCAACCTTTCCTTGTTTTGGAAATCCTCCAAAAACAAGAGCAAAAACTCACAAAGAGTAAGAATATTTAGAGCACAGATGAATACAAAAACAGCTCCTTAAATGAGCAAATATAACAATAAAAGCTTTACTCAAATGAAGAACCCCTTTTTCAGATTTTCTCAAGATGAATGAACGGTTGAACGCTTGAGAAGAGGTTGATTGTTGATTGAAGATCTCTTGAAAGCTTTGAACGATCTCTAGATCAAGGTTGAAACTATAGGCGTGAAGAATTCTCTCCTTGAAAGATCTTCCTTTTCTCTTTCACAATCTCTCTGGTATATTGTGGATCCTCTCTCTTTTTCTCTATGGATATTTCTTTGATCTCAGGCTTTTTCTTGCAAATTTCGGATCCTCTCTTCTGTTCTTCCCTTTTTCCTCTCTTTTCTTCTCTCCATTTGATTTCACGTTTGATCCGCTATTTAATCTGCAATTTCTTTCATCATTTAAAGCATTTTGTAGCATTAGAAGCAAGAGAAAACAATTTAGGCAGATAAAGAGCCGTTAGAGGATTTTTAGGAAGCATAAATGGCAATTAAAACGGGCAAAAAAATAGCCGTTGCTGACATTTCCCGTCGCAGGGGTCGACTCATGAGTCGACTCATGCTTCAGGAGTCGACTCATGAGTCGACTTCTGTTGCAACAGACCAGAAGATCTGATTTCTGAATTTTTCGGTTCAAATCAGCAGGGGTCGACTCATGAGTCGACTCATGCCTTGTGGGTCGACTCATGAGTCGACTCACAGGTCGTGCCAAGCCAAAAAATCCAGCGTGCCATGAGAATTTTTTCGTGCCATTCAGCTCATAGTGCCATGAGTTGACTCATGAGTCGACTCATGCACTTTAAACCTTCATAACTTCAAAAATATTAGTCCAAACACAATGAAATTTTCACCAATAGATTTCAAATCATTTGTTCTACCAAATGGTACTATCAAATCAGGATTTTAGCAAAATTACGATTTTGCCCTTGAAGAGCATAAGGACTTTTTCAATTGTTTGTATCCCTTCAATCTGCTTTGTAATCATCAAAATCAATCTAGGAGCAACAATCTCTCCCTTTTTGATGATGACAAAACATATGAACAAAAATATTTATGTTAAAGCATTAATTTCAAAAGAATCCATTATGGGTGTATATGCTTGAAAAGAGTATGATTCTTTTGGCATGTAATATAAATGCAAAAATAGTTTGTCCATTTTCTTAAAGATTTGAAAAGGGTATTAGATCATTTTGAGTTCAAGATATTTCAGAGCAAGAGAAGATAAATAACTTTTTCTATGTATCAGAGCAAAAATAATTTTTACAATGATATCAGAAAAGATTTTATAATGTATCAGAGCAAGAAAATTTTAATGTATCAGAGAAAATTTCATACAGTATTAGAGCAAATGTTATAATATTTTAGAGAAACCTTCACACTGTATCGGATCAAATGTTATCATGTATCAGATCAAGTTGAAAGAAATTGTAGGATGAATCAGAGTAAAACAAATTTCTTATTGATGTCTCAAGGTGAGTAAAATTTCAAAAGCAAGTTTGAATATCAGAGCATATATATAAAAAAACTTATTTGCATTGTACTCATGATTTTGCTTTTGATGGATTAAAGTTCTGTCTGATACCAAATTTCTCTGTCTGATACCAAATTTCGATACCAAAATTTCTCAAAGTTTTGTTTAATCTTTCAATCCTTGTTTTTGTCTAATTTCTCCAATATTTATTTAATTTTTTCAATATTTGTTTTAATTTAATTTCTCCCCCATTTTCTCATAATTTAGGGTTTTGCTTTTTGTCTAATTTCAATTTTTGTTTAATTTTAATTTCTCCCCCTTTTTGACATCATCAAACATAGTTAACTCTTTCTTTTCCTTTTCTGAAAAATATTCTTTAATTTCTTCCTCTTTAGAGTTTTTCACAGATGTTTGCTCCCCCTTAATATAGCAATTATCAATAGCAAACAACAATAAGGAGAAGATAATATTTCAACAGATGTATCGGAGATTGAAATATAACCAAAATATAATCATTACAAAGAGGTAGAAATATAGGTAAAAGATGATTCCATTTATATCATAATTGTTTCAATACATAAAATTCAACCAGCTAAATGTCAATACATGGCCCCAAGGTATAGATCCTAGAACAAGATACTAACTCCTAGAACCTAGTAAAGATCAAGATAAGTCAATGATCAAGACAAATCATGGATCGGAGTCATCAGATATAGGGTGAGGAGATGATGGATCAGAAGTGCGTCCTCTACCCCGTCTGCCTCTGCCACGAGCAGGAGAACGAGATGAACTGGGTGGCTGAGAACGCTGAGATGCTAGGGACTGAACAGAAATGGTGAGTCTAATAGAATCAAGGACGTTCAGTGCTCTGGAAACAGATTGAAGTAGAGCAGTGAACTGGGTGGTAGCATGCTCACTCGATCCTCTGATCTCTTTCCTCAGTAGCTCATATCCACTTTCTAATGCTCCTCTGAGCCTTCCAGCCTCTGCAGTGAGGTCTGTGACCTCAATAGTAGACTCCTGTGGCTGGGGATGGGCCAATGCAAGGACTTGCCCCTGCAAGTCAAGAACTCTGCCAGTAAGTCTCCAGACAGTATCCTCAAGCTGCTGTATCCTGACGGACTGAACTGAAATCATCTGAAATATAGTGGAGATGTGGGGAGTAATGGTCTGATCAGAAGAAGTAGCTCCAGGTGCAAAAGAAGTACTACTCCACTGGCTAGACAACAAAGAAGCCACACGCTGAGATATATGCTCGATCTGATCGTCAGCCAGTCTGAACTCTGAATGAGGTGCTCTGCTCTCTGGCTGATACACTGGTGTGGGCATCCTAGTAAACTCAGAAGGGCCAGCCTCAGTATCATGAATGAACTGGGTATCTGGTGAAGCTGCCCTGAAATCATGTACAGGAGAAGTTGGACCTTCTTCTTCTACTCTGCCTTCAGTTCTGTCTTCAGCTCTTTCCTCAGCTCTCTCCTCAGCTCTTTCTTCAGAGCCCTTGATCCAACCACCAACAGTCTTTGTAATTCCCATTCGGTGCAGGCTGTGTTGGTTGAAAGTGTCCACATGTGAGAGCTTGGTAGGTGTCTCCCCTTCACAGCTAACTCCAAACCTCCTAAAAACTCTAGTAAGGGCCATACCATAAGGCAAGTGTGCCTTGGATCTGTTCAAAGTTTCTCTCATGGCCTCTATCATAAGTGTAGGGAGGTTTAAGGGGGTCTGAGTGATGATATGAAACATGACACATACATCTCTGCCAGATAGTAAGTCATGTCTACCACTCCTAGGAAAGAATAGTTTTGTCACAATCTGATGTAGGACCCTCATCTCAATGGACAGTAGCTTTGCTTCCAATCTGTTTAAACTTCCTGAAAAATCTTCTCCTAAGATAATTCTGATCCCTTCTTCTTTAATTGGGAGTTCCATATATGAGTATCCTTCACTAGGCAACTGAAGTATCTCTCCCAATATCCTAGAATCCAAACAGATGTCAATCCCCTTTACAGTTGAAGTCACAGATCCGTTTCCATAATTTAGGTTCTGGTAGAACTCTCTGACTAGATCAACATAGGTGACTTCCTTAAGAGAGCAATAAAGTTCCCATCCTTGATTTTTGATCTTGGTAGCAAAAGTAAAGCCTTCTTTCTCAAAGAACCGAAAATCTATATTTTTCCCGATTTCTACTTTTCTATCAGAAAGAAGATTTACATTGGGGCTTATGGAGGGTTGAGAGGGACCTTGAGCAGGTACTGAAACTGGATTGGGAACAGTGGAAGACTGAGCATGCCTTTTCTTTCGGACAATTTCCTCAGGCTCTCGGATTGATTTCCTTCTTTGGGGAAGTTTCATCTTTGGAGCCATATCCAATAAGGTAGCAGACAAGAAGACTTGAATTCAGTGGAGGAGGGATCACTAAAGAGTAAAGAAGAATTTTGGTGGAAAAAAGAAGTGGATTTTAAATGAACGGTGAAGTTCTAGGGCACGTTCCACCCGCGCCAAACACTGCGAGAATGCACAGAAAAATCCTTTTCAAGGAGGCGATTTTTGGTGGAGAGAAGGAGGGAGAATTGCCTCGAAATTAATCTTTGAATTTGGAGCAAAACAGAAGTTTGGAGAGGACGGCTTTCGGAAGGAAGACGACGAGAAGATGAGTCGTCTCATAAACAGGTTTCCCGTTTTAAAAACAATGAACCCGATGGAAGTTGGTGGGATTTACAAGTTTGCCATTGAGTCGACTCATGGGGGTCGACTCATGAAGTTCAGAAAATCAGGAAAAATACAAATAAATTCCAGAAAAATTCAAAATTTTGGGAGAAAGAATTTTGCTCAATGATAAGTTTTTAGAGTGATAAACCTGAGCTTTTGGAACTAGGATAGATGTTGAAAATTGAGCTCTAAGAGATTTTGACATCTATTCTTTGGAAATTGAGAAATTTCAGACAAATGGATCTAGAATTCCTAGATTTCTCCTAATTTCACAGAATCTTTCCTCACTAAGGGCCTTTGTAAAGATATCAGCTAATCGATTTTCAGTGCAAACATATTCAAGAATTATATTTTTGTTTTGAACATGTTCTCTTATAAAATGATGTCTTATCTCAATATGTTTAGATCTTGAGTGTTGTATTGGATTTTTAGATAGATTTATAGCACTTGTATTATCACATTTTATTGGTGTTTCATTAAGTTTGATTCCAAAATCTTCGAGTTGTTGCTTAATCCACAAGATTTGAGCACAACAACTTCCGGCTGCAATGTATTCGGCCTCAGCCGTAGACAGTGCTACCGAATTTTGTTTCTTGCTAAACCATGAGATTAGGTTAACTCCAAGAAATTGGCAAGTTCCACTTGTGCTTTTTCTATCTAATTTACATCCAGCAAAATCAGCATCAGAATATCCTAACAAATTAATTTGTGAGTCCTTAGAGTACCATAACCCTATAGTTTGTGTACCATTTAAGTATCTAAGGATTCTTTTAACAGCATTCAAATGAGATTCCTTAGGATTAGATTGATATCTTGCACATAAGCAAACACTAAACATGATATCAGGCCTACTTGCAGTTAAATATAATAATGAGCCAATCATACCTCTATAGTATTTTAAGTCTACGCTTTTACCTTCATCATCCTTGTCAAGCTTACATGAGGGACTCATTGGTGTGCCAATTGGTTTGCAGTTCTCCATTCCAAATCTTTTGAGTAGTTCCTTGGTGTACTTGCTTTGGGTGATGGAGATTCCCTCTTTTGATTGTTTGATTTGGAGTCCGAGGAAGAAGGTGAGTTCTCCCATCATGCTCATCTCGAACTCTCCCTGCATAAGCTTAGCAAAGTCTTGACAAAGGGATTCATTAGTAGACCCAAAAATTATGTCATCAACATAAATTTGTATAATTAGCATATCATTTTGGTTTCTTTTAATAAATAGAGTTGTATCCACATTGCCTCTTGAGAAACCATTATTTAGTAGAAATTTGCTTAGCCTTTCATACCATGCTCTAGGTGCTTGTTTTAGACCATATAAAGCTTTATTTAATCTAAAGACATGATTGGGAAAAGCATGATTTTCAAATCCAGGGGGTTGTTCTACATATACTTCTTCAGAAATATATCCATTTAAAAATGCACTTTTAACATCCATTTGAAATAGTTTGAATTTCATAAAGCAAGCATAAGCAAGTAGAAGTCTAATGGCTTCTAATCTAGCAACAGGTGCAAAGGTTTCATCAAAATCAATTCCTTCTTCTTGATTATATCCCTTAGCAACCAGTCTTGCTTTATTTCTAATTACATTTCCATGCTCATCTAATTTGTTTCTAAAGACCCATTTTGTGCCAATTATTGAATAATCTTTAGGTCTTTTCACTAAGGTCCAAACATTATTTTTTTCAAATTGACTGAGTTCTTCTTGCATAGCATTAATCCAGTTATGATCATTTTCAGCTTCTTCAAAAGTTTTAGGTTCAAGTTGAGATACAAAAGCACAATGATTAAGTTCATCTCTAAGTGAAGAACGTGTTTTTACCCCATGCATAGGATCTCCGATAATTAATTCCTTAGGGTGGTTGTGAACATACCTCCATTCCTTGGGTAAGTCATTTGTACCTTGAGGTTGTTCTTGAATTTCTTCACCTTTCTCATTTTGTTCATCTTCTTGATCCTTGTCTTCTGGAGTTGCTGAATCTTTTAGAGTGATCTCCTTCATACCTTCTATTAGTGGATCTGCATCATCAACACCCTTATTCTTCCTTGAAGGAAGATCGTTAGATTCATCAAAGACAACATGTATGGACTCCTCAACTACTAAGGTTCTTTTGTTGAACACTCTAAATGCTTTACTAGTGGAGGAGTAGCCTAGAAGGATTGCTTCATCTGATTTTGCATCAAATTTACCAAGTTTTTCTTTGCCATTATTTAATACAAAACATCGGCAACCAAAAACATGAAAATAGGCAATATTTGGTTTTCTTCCTTTCCAAAGTTCATAGGGGGTTTTCTTTAAAAATTGTCTTATTAAAGCACGATTTAAAATGTAACATGCTGTGTTAATAGCTTCCGCCCAAAAATATTTTGGAAGGTTGCTTTCACAGAGCATGGTACGGGCCATTTCTTCTAAGGTTCTATTTTTCCTTTCAACTACCCCATTTTGTTGGGGTGTCCTAGGAGCAGAGAAGTTGTGGCCAATTCCATTTTCATCACAAAAATTTTCAAAGTCATGATTTTCAAATTCTGTTCCATGATCACTTCTAATATTTTGAATTGAAAACCCTTTTTCATTAGTGACTTTTCGATGAAATTTCGTGAAAATTTAAAAAGTTTCATTTTTGAGAGCTAAAAAGAAAACCCAAGTAAAACGAGAGTAATCATCAATTATTACAAATCCATATCGTTTTCCTCCTAGACTAGTGGTTTTAGTTGGTCCAAATAAATCCATATGTAAGAGCTCTAAAGGTCTAGAAGTTGAAATAGTGTTTTTGGATTTAAATGATATTCTAGTTTGTTTACCTAATTGGCATGCATCACAAATTCTATCCTTTTCAAAATTTAATTTTGGCAAACCGAGAACTAAATCCTTTTTGATTAATTTTGAAAGAGAATGCATGCTAATATGTGCAAGTCTACGATGCCACAGCCAACTAGTCTCATTTATTTTAGCATTTAAGGAAACTAGGCATTGCATGTCTAATTTAGTTAAATCATTCAAGTCTACCATATAAACATTGCCATGCCTATGTCCTATAAATTTAATGCCATCGTTAATAGGACTCGTCACAATGCATACAGATGATTCAAAACTTACTTTATACCCTTTATCACAGAATTGACTAATGCTAAGTAAGTTATGCTTTAAACCTTTAACAAGTAAAACATTCTCAATGTATTTGGAGGGAGTGATACCAATGTTACCTATCCCGATGATCTTTCCTTTGCCATTATCTCCAAAGGTGACCATCCCTCCATCCTTAGCATCAAGCGTGATGAATTGTGATTCATCACCAGTCATGTGTCTCGAGCATCCGCTGTCAAGATACCATTTCCTGTTTCCTTCTTGGGATGCTAGACACACCTGCAAGCACAGATCAAGTTTCTGTCTTAGGTACCCAAGCTTTCTTGGGTCCTTTCAGGTTAGTCAGAATGGTTCCTTTTGGAACCCATATTTTCTTTGTGTTTGCATATTTGTTAATAAGACATGTGTATGATTTATGTCCTATTCTTCCACATTTAAAACAAGTAATATTTGTAGGCTTTTTGCTTGAATAATTTGCATAAATATCCTTCAAAAAATTTTGTTTCTTCAGGGGTTTATAACCAAGTCCAGCCTTATCATATATAGCTTTCTGATTATCAAGGATCATATTTAGCTTGTTTGAACTTAAGGTGAACTTATCTACTATAGATTTCAGTTTGTTAATTTCATCCTTAAAGTTTTGATTTTCTTGAATCAATGTGAATTTTTCAATTGAAAGAATTTCAGCTTGTTTCACTAAGGACTGATTTTCTAATTTCAGCTCTTTGTTTTTCTTCCCTAGTTTCTTTAATTCATCAATTGAATCATAGAAAGCTTCATGCAATTCTTCAAAAGTAAATTCACTAGTGGATTCAGAAGTTACCTCATTTTCATGTGCCATCAGGCACAGATTGGCTTGTTCGGTTGAGGTTTCCTCGTCGGAGCTTGAGTCATCACTCGCACTCCAGGTCGCCATCATTGCCTTCTTTTTGAATTTCTTTGGACCTTTCTTCAATTGAGGACATTCGGATCTGAAATGTCCTGGCTTCTTGCACTCGTAGCATATAGGGGTTTGATCTTTCTCCTTTTCTATGCTTTGATCCCCTTTTGTAAATTTCTTTCTCATCCCCTGTTTCCTTTTTCTTAGAAACTTCTTGAATTTCCGGGTGATGAGAGCCATCTCCTCATCCTGATCTTCATCTTCAGAGTCATCTGTTTCATAATCAGGTGAAGTTGTGGATTTGAGGGCAATGGTTCTTTTCTTTTTGATTTCATCCTCTTGATGTTGCATCATGCTAAGTTCATGAGTCATCAAGGATCCAAGAAGCTCTTCTAGAGGTAGAGTGTTCAAGTCCTTTGCTTCTTGGATGGCAGTCACCTTGGCTTCCCAAGTTCTTGGCAGTGACCTGAGAATCTTCCTTACAAGTTCACTGTTAGTATAAGATTTGCCAAGACTCTTTAAACCATTGATTATATCAGTAAAACGAGTAAACATAGCAGTTATGGACTCATCATGCTCTATTTTGAACAATTCATATTTATGTACAAGCATGTTTATTTTAGACTCTTTTACTTGATTTGTTCCCTCATGGGTGACTTCTAACCTATTCCATATTTCTTTAGCAGATGCACAAGTAGAAATGCGATTAAATTCACTAGCATCTAGTGCACAATAAAGAACATTCATAGCTTTGGCATTTAATTGTGCTAATTTCTTGTCAACCTCATCCCATTCTTTCTCGGGTTTGGTTGACTCCTCACCATCTATAATCTTGGTGGGTGTGTGAGGACCATTCACTATGATACTCCACATATCATAGTCGAGTGCTTGTATGAAAATCTTTATCCGAGCTTTCCAATAGGTGTAATTAGACCCATTGAAAAGTGGAGGTCGGTTTGTTGATTGCCCCTCGGCTAGAGAAGTTCCAACATGGGTTGCCATAGATCTTTGGCTCTTTGATTGTTAGATCAAAGAAGGGCTAGAGCACTGGCTCTGATACCACTTGTTGCCCAGCTATGCAACCCAAGAGGGGGGGTGAATTGGGTTTCTAAAAATTTTAAGCCCAACAGATAACTTATGAAGAACAAAATAATGGCTTTAAATCAATATTAATTAACTAAAGCAGTATTGCAAGGATATAAATAAGATAAAGCGATAAAGCACACCACAAACACAAGGATTTATAGTGGTTCGGTGCTAACCTTGCACCTACGTCCACTCCCCAAGATCCCACTTGGGAATTTTAATCCACTATCCTTTGTATTCAACCCGAATACAAAACGTCGGAAACTCCGACACTAGCTATCCCAAGCTAGAATACAGGACGTCGGAAACTCCGACCCTAGCTATCCCAAGCTAGAACACTTGTTTTCCGGGTACAAGCCAACCCAAAACACTCCGATTTCAGGTTCGGATCAACCTTTCCTTGTTTTGGAAATCCTCCAAAAACAAGAGCAAAAACTCACAAAGAGTAAGAATATTTAGAGCACAGATGAATACAAAAACAGCTCCTTAAATGAGCAAATATAACAATAAAAGCTTTACTCAAATGAAGAACCCATTTTTCAGATTTTCTCAAGATGAATGAACGGTTGAACGCTTGAGAAGAGGTTGATTGTTGATTGAAGATCTCTTGAAAGCTTTGAACGATCTCTAGATCAAGGTTGAAACTATAGGCGTGAAGAATTCTCTCCTTGAAAGATCTTCCTTTTCTCTTTCACAATCTCTCTGGTATATTGTGGATCCTCTCTCTTTTTCTCTATGGATATTTCTTTGATCTCAGGCTTTTTCTTGCAAATTTCGGATCCTCTCTTCTGTTCTTCCCTTTTTCCTCTCTTTTCTTCTCTCCATTTGATTTCACGTTTGATCCGCTATTTAATCTGCAATTTCTTTCATCATTTAAAGCATTTTGTAGCATTAGAAGCAAGAGAAAACAATTTAGGCAGATAAAGAGCCGTTAGAGGATTTTTAGGAAGCATAAATGGCAATTAAAACGGGCAAAAAAATAGCCGTTGCTGACATTTCCCGTCGCAGGGGTCGACTCATGAGTCGACTCATGCTTCAGGAGTCGACTCATGAGTCGACTTCTGTTGCAACAGACCAGAAGATCTGATTTCTGAATTTTTCGGTTCAAATCAGCAGGGGTCGACTCATGAGTCGACTCATGCCTTGTGGGTCGACTCATGAGTCGACTCACAGGTCATGCCAAGCCAAAAAATCCAGCGTGCCATGGGAATTTTTTCGTGCCATTCAGCTCATAGTGCCATGAGTTGACTCATGAGTCGACTCATGCACTTTAAACCTTCATAACTTCAAAAATATTAGTCCAAACACAATGAAATTTTCACCAATAGATTTCAAATCATTTGTTCTACCAAATGGTACTATCAAATCAGGATTTTAGCAAAATTACGATTTTGCCCTTGAAGAGCATAAGGACTTTTTCAATTGTTTGTATCCCTTCAATCTGCTTTGTAATCATCAAAATCAATCTAGGAGCAACAATGCACACCTTGTTTATGTTATGATCCAGGTGGTGTGCCCAAGGCCTAGGGGACCAAGGCTAAGGCCAAGGTCCATCATTCATGAGGGCTTCATGGAGGCTCTAGGGCTAGTTGGGCCCTAGGTTGAAAGGCTGTGGGCCCTTTCGGGTTCTTGAGGTCTAGGTTATGTAGGCCTCAAGGGACCAACTCTTTATGGGCCAGGTCTGGACCCAGGATAGGTGAGATTGGGTCGAGTCATGGGTGTACATGGGCTGGGGTTAACCTAATCTCCCATAAAGTTGGTCAAGGGAGTTTTGGGTTTGGGTCACTTGACCCTGTGTTTATATATACATGTACTGTGTATAGGTTTGATGAAGCCAAGAAAATACAAGACTCTTTCTCCCAAGTCTCTCTCTCTCTCTTCTCCCTCTCTCTCCAGCCATTCTCCATGCCCTAGGAGCAAGAAACCCTAGGGTTTCTTGCTGCCAGTCCATAAAAGGAAAGAGAAGAAGGGGAGGCGCTAGCCCCTTCCCCCTTGCAGCTGCCTACCAGATCTGCTCTCCCCCTCTTGCAGGCACCCAAACACTAGTTCCAAGATCTAGAATCTCTTGAGAAGAGGTTGGTACAAGTCTCTCTCAGATCTGGAGTTGATCTGAGGTCATTTGAGGTACGGGTGACATCTCTATCAACAGATCTACAAGAAAGGCTGCAGCAGGACAGATCTGTGAGGTCTGTCTCTATCTATCTTTTTCTCCATCTAGAATATCCCAATTCGATATCTACAAATTGGAAGACCTCGATCCAGGTCTGATCTGGTTGGGTACCAGATCTTGGAATTTTTAGAGGTGGTTTCAAAGGTGTCTTTATCTGGAACGAAAGGCTAACGAAGAAGATAGCAACCAGGCTGATTTCATCAAGGGCCTTGGATCGCATCCAGAAGTCTCTAGATTTATTCGTTGCTGGTTCCGTTGCACCCAAGGTCCGTGGGAGGAGCCAGAATCATGCTTCAATAGTTGGTATCAGAGCCACGATGGTGAGGAAGCGGTTCCAAGTACGAGAAGTTGAAGATCCCAAGTGCTGAAAATTTCAGCAAAGTACCATCAAGGTATATTCTACACTTCTTAATTTTATATTGCTTGTTTGGATTGGATCCAGTCATGGGCAGCAATATGAAGGTCGAGTTCGAGAAGTTTGATGGCAAGAAAAATTTTTTCATGTAGAAAATCTGGGTGGAGGATCTTCTGATGCAAGCAGATCTGGATCAGACTTTGGATGAGAAGCCTGAGGGAATGATAGATAGATAGTGGGCATCATTGGAGAAGAAAGCATGCTCGGTGATCAGAGGATGTTTGGTGGATGCGGCGTTGTATTCGATGCTGGAAGAAATGACCCCGAAGGGCCTTTGGTCGAAGTTGCACACCATGTATATGGGGAAGAATATGTGCAACAAGCTGATGCTAAAGAAGAGGTTGTACAGTCTTCGGATGCAGGAGGGATCTGATGTGATTGACCACATTCAGAGGTTCGATCAATTGTGTATGGAGTTGATGAATATCGGGGTGAAGCTGGCTGAGGAGGATAAGTCCCTATTACTTTTGTGTTCACTACCAGGATCATATGATTCTTTGGTGACTACATTGCTCTACGACAAGGAGACTCTAGAATATGAGGACATGATCTCAGTGCTGAGGTCTAATGAACAGAGAAAAAAGTTGACCAGAGATCGAGCTCCCCATGAGGGTTTGGCAGTAGGGGAGAGGACAGGTAGAGGCAGAGGCAGAAACAAGTCCAGGGGGCGGTCCAAGTCCAGGAAGGGAGAGAAAGAAGTGGCTCAGAATCAGTGAGTGCAGTTGTTGGGCAGCAGGTGGAGGATGATCTACTTGTGGTATCAGATGGTCACAGGCATTACACAGAGGAATGGATACTAGACTCTGCGTACTCACATCACTACACACCACACAGGTCTTGGTTTGTGACATACACCAAGACAGATGAGGGATCAGTGACTCTAGGCGACAATCATCCTTGCAAGGTGGTTGGGATAGGGACAGTCAGGGTGAGGATGTTTGATGAAATTGTGAGGATATTGACAAATGTAAAGCACATCCCGAAGCTGGAAAAGAATCTGGTGTCACTAGGCTACTTGGAGCGCAGTGGATACAGCTTCAGCAGCAGGGCTAGAAGCGGAGTACTGAACATCTCCAATGGAGCTATGGTAGTGATGAGAGGCAGGAGGTTGGATAATAACCTCTATCGCATGGAGGGATCTATGGTAACCGAAGAGTCTGATGCAGCAGCTACAGCACAGAACCAGCAGGGGGCATATAGGATGTGGCACTACCGTCTAGGCCACATGGGTGACAAAGGGCTGAGGGAGTTGAGCAGGAGAGGACTCATCTCTGATCTAGAGGATGGTGCTACAAGAGAGATCTGTGAGCCTTGCCAGATGGAAAAGCAGAGAAGAGTTCAGTTCAACATTAGTACAGCCCGCAGTGCAGCCTCTCTGGAGTTAGTACACACGGATGTATAGGGACCAACCTCAGTTTCAGCTAGGAATGGGGCCAGATACTTCATGACCCTGATTGATGACTTCTCAAAGAAACTCTAGATTTACTTCATGAGAGAGAAGTCAGAGGTCTTCACCAAGTTCAAGATTTGGAGAGCGGAGGTGGAGAAGAAGCAGGGGAGGAGCGTGAAGTGTCTGAGGTCAGACAATGACGGAGAGTACCCCAGTAGAGAGTTCCAGGATTATTGTGAGGAGTGTGGGATCAGGAGACACTTCTCAGTTAAGGAGATTCCACAGCAGAATGGAGTGGCCAGTTCCTCACTTGTCTGCGCCATTAATGACGGCGCCATACCGTGCTCCACTATATATATACCGGAGAAGGCAACAGTGCAGGGGATCGATCCGCTCGGTCTCTCCCAAAAACCCAGGCTTGCTCCTCTCTCCCCCTCTTTCTCAGAGCTCTCTGTCTGCATTTTACTGTTGCCCGGTCACCTCCCTGACTTGACCGTCGGAGGGTCCCCGCCGGAGCCGCCTCCGGTCAGTGCGGACTTCTTTTGCAGGTGCCCGTTCCCCGGCGGTCCGACGACGAGGCGATTGGCCGCAACATGTCGTATCTTCAGAAAGTTTGGATGGGAGTTTTTCGACTCCTTAAATGAAGCCATTTACTCTCAACTTGTTCTGGAATTTTATGAGAATGCCTTATTAGAACCGAATGCTATCAACTCAAGGGTTAGAGGCAAGCAACTACAGACAGGTGACCACTAGTCTTCTCCAATAGTTGCTTTGGATTCCCTCTACTGATGAGTCATCCAACCCTGTATTCTCAAGAAAAGAAGCAATAGCTCATGTTTTTGGAAGAATTGATGTTATCAAGGATCTGTCTGCAAACAAGCTGTCCTGAGAAATGAGATTGCTGCACAGCTTTATACATAAAATTTTCATGCCTCAAGCTGGTGGATTTGATTATGTCACAAACAAGGATCTCAAGTTAATATATCATATCGTCTGTGATTACCCACTGAATCTTTCTATATTCTTAATTACACCAGATGCAAGAACCCATTGCCAAGAATAAAGGAAACTTCCCATTTGGAATGGTTCTTACATTGGTCTTCAAACTTGCTAGCATTGATCTGCAAAATGAATCAAAGAGAGTGCTAGATCATGCTGATACTTATACTAGCATTCTTTGAAGAGGATGGGATGTGATAAAATTGAGGGTGCATGGATAAAAAAAGGACATGCAAGGAAAGAACAGATTGAGAGTTTGAATGAAGAAGAGGAATTAGATTCTCAAGCCACTCCTAAGAAACATCATGAATCTACATAACCAGGAGTTTTGCAGTTTGGAAATGATCTAGAGGGACACATATCTATTTTGTATCGGCTAATGATTGACTTGGATTTCAGAATGGCAAATTTACATCAGCTGGTTTAGAACTTGGTTCAAAGGGTCGTTGGTATTGAAGAAGATGTGAAGGGGATCTAGAGGTTTTCAGAATAAGCCATTCCCACAATACCTCCACTGCAAACCCAACCAACAGAACCCTCCTCCTGTGGACCTTCCTGTGCTAGAGCTTTCAGGAGACCATACTTCACTTGCCGTCCCTATCCCCAGAGCTCTAGCTCTAGAAGAAGCACATCCATTGAATTTGTGGGCAGCTCCTCTAAGTCCCATAGTGCTGGTTTCCTTTAGACCATAATCATCATCATATCATCAGGTTTTGGAACGATTTTTTTTCTTGTTTGCACTGTCTGATCCTACTTTGTCTCTTTTTGCAAAGGATAGGCATTTTTTTAATGATGTAAAAACTTTCATATTCTTCAAAGCTATATTTTACTTTTCCCAATGAATGTCTATTTTTATGATATGCTGTGATTGAATGATTAAATTGAATGAGTCTGATATCATGATTAAGTGTATGGTTGATTAATTGTTTGATACATTGTATGAATGTAATTATGTGGTGATTATATGATGCATTACTGAATGTTAAATTAAATGTGATTGAATGATACCTCGGACATATTGAAAGCTTGCCCTACTTTTTGATAATGACAAGAAGCGGAAGATAAAGATTGGCTTTATTGGTATATGGAGATGGAGATAAATATAAAAGCAATAAAGTTAAAAGAAAGTAAAGAGAATCACATAAATCTTATATTGTCAAAATCAAGCAAAAGTTAAAATTGAAAAATTGATGAAATAGCAATAATGAGAGAATCACAAAAATCTTATATCAGAGTCAAGCAAAAGTTAAAGTTGAGAAATTGATGAAATAGAAATAATGAGATATGCTTGTCTTGAAATTTTATAAGCAACTTGAACTTTTATGTGTAAAAAGTTAAAATGTACTTATTTTGAAAATTTATTCAATGATTTAAGAAAGGAGGAGTTTTTTGATTAAAATATGAATCATCTTATCAATCCCGCCTTTTCTACATTAGAAAGGAGTTTTTTATTAAAGTTCATATATTTTGAACTTTTGACTTCTTTCAATGCTTGAAAGGTGATACTCAAAGATTTTATCTTCAAAAAGAGAAAGATTATTAGCTCTAGAATTGATTTTGATGATCTCAAAGGTGTTTGAGTGCAAATCATATTTACTAATGATATGCATGAAAGTGATTGTAGGTTACCTCAAAATGCTTAGAATGCTTTACTTAAAAGGTTGTATTCTCTAGAGAATTCAGTTTTCCAAGCTTAACTCCTTCAAGTTTGGAAGTAAAGAAGTTAATGATTTGAAGGGAAAATCTAGTCAAAATGTTGTACCTCTCAACAAGCTTAAATTATGTTTGAGTAGGCAAGTCTAGTATAGAAACAAATTGAATTAACGAAAGCTATTTGAAGCCCATTTGGCATGCTTGGCATCCAGTTAAGTCGACCCAAATAGAATCTGAGCCAACCTAATATCAGTCAACAAGAAAGACAAAAACTTTGTAAATATAGAGAAAATCTTCTAAGCTGACCTAGTGATCAATCTAGCTATCCAGTCTGGAGATTAGCCGACTCAGTAAAGAGAAGAACAGACATAGAGGAAGGTGAATACAAAAGTTCTATGAATCAACAAATCTTTTGAACCAAGCCAAAGAATTAGTGAGCCAAGCCAAATAAAGAATCTCCTTAATCGAGCCAAAGAATCAGTAAGCCAAGTTAGAGACTCTTCTGAGCCAACCTAATCTCAGACGGACAAAATAGGATAGAATATTGAATCATTGGCAATCTGCAGCTAGGCCATCTCAGTATTCTACTTAGCCGATCCGGAACTGAAGCAGACTCAGAATTTGGATGAGCCGACTCAATAATTTCTAACAGAATAATAGCTAGTTTTTCAAAATATCCAAAATATGGCTAAATTCATCCCAACAGCTATTTTGATGCTTCCAACAACTAGTGCATTAAATGAATCCATTTTTTGAGCCAATAATTGTGAAGGATTTATTGAGGGTACAAACCTTTGAATGGAGAAGAGTTTATAGAAAAAAGATTGAGGAGAAGAGTGTGAGAAGTCAAAAAAAAAAGAAGAAATTTAAGAGTGCCTTGAAAATTTAGTCATTCCTATATTTAATTAAAAGAAAGGGAGAGTAGTTGATCTCCAACCAGCTACCATTGGAAAGAAGCATTAAAGGCTGCCTCAATCTATAAAGTATTCAAGGAAGAAGTCCAAGTATTGAAAGCTCAACTGCCTCAACTTTTTAGATTCATAGAGAGTTTTATTTTTCTTAACTCTATTCCTTGTATTCATTGTTTATTTGTAACAAGTTTCTTAAGTGAAAAACTTGGGATTGGTCCAAACTAAGGAAATTGGATGTTACTTTATTTTGATTGGTATCTCTGAAAAAATCAATCAGAATTGATTGTGAGTCTGAAAGAAAACAATCATTTATAAGATTTTGATTGGTGATACTATAAAAATTGATTGGATTGACTGTGAGCACAAAAAAATAATCATTTGTGAGATTTTAGTTGGTGATCCTATTAAAATCGATTGAGTTGGATTGTGAAACCAGAAGCAAATAATCAGGATTGATTGTGAGCCTAGAAGAAAATAATCATTTATAAGATACACTATAAGAAAAGAGAGTTTTTGCGATGAATTTATTTACGATGAAATATCTTTTCATCGTAAATAATATTATTTATGATGAAAAATTATTTTCATCACTAATAATAAAATATTTATGATGAAATTTTTTTCATCACAAATAACTTATATTAGCAATGAAAAAAAATTCATCATAAATATATATTATTTATGATGATTATTTTTGCTATAAATAATAAAATATTTATTTTAATCTTAAATTTTTAAATATTAGTGATGAAAATAGTTTTATCACAAATAATATAAGTGTTTGCGATGAAAACTCACTTTTCATCATAAATATTTGTTATTTACGATCAAAAATTTTTATCACTAATATTTGGAAAAAAATAATAAATTTAAAAATTATAGATTATTTACGATAAAAAATTTTTATCGTAAATAATGAGTATTACTGATGAAAACTAATTATCCATCATAAATACCTGCTTATTTATGATGAATCTTTTTCGTCGCTACTATTTAAAAAATAAAAAATTTAAAAATTATAGATTATTTGCAACGTTGCAAATACTAGAGTATTGACAATGAAAATAAATTTTTTCATGCAAATAAAAATTATTAATGATGAAAAAATATTATCACTAATATTTTAAAAAAATTAAAAATTTAAAAATTATAGATTATTTATGATAAAAATACTACATCATAAGTAATCGAGTATTTATGATAAATATATGATGATTTACGATGAAAATTTTTCATCATTAATATATAAAAAATTAAAAAAATTCAAAAATTATAAATTATTAGCGATGAAAATTTTTTCATCATAAATCATTATGTATTTATGATAAATATCCACTTTCCATCGTCAATACTCTAATATTTATGATGAAAAATTTTCATCATTAATATTTTAAAAATTTTAAAAATTTAAAAATTATAGATTAATTGTAATAAAAATATTTCATCATAAATAATTAGATATTTACAACAAAAATTTACTTTTCATCGTAAATACTCATCTATTTATGATGAAAATTTTTATCATTAATATATTAAAAAAATAAAAAATTTAAAAATTTCAGATTGTTAGCGATGAAAAAAAATTTTCATCATAAATAGTCAATTATCTGAGATAAAAATATTTTTATCATCAATATTTATAAAAAAATTTAAAAAATATAAAATTATTTACGATAATATTTTTTGTATTTAAGTTTCTTTGAATCTATCTCATTGCTCAATTTTGCATAGGTTATTGGTTTTATAGACTGATCAGAGATCGTAAAGTACAAAAACCTTGTATCTATCCAAGAACATAGAAAGAAGATAATATTGGATCTTTATATGTTAAAATATGATCTACAAAAAGATTATCCAAAGATTCTCGAATGTATACCAAACTAGTCCTCCTAAATTTTTTTAAATAAAAGCTCTTCTAAACTTTTTAGTAATTGTATAAGTCATTTATATAATTATGTAATTAAGTCATGCATACTAGGTGTAATGTTCATCAAGTTTAAAATTTATAATATTGATTGATCATGTCCAAATAGCAAGATATCTTTTAGGATAAATCATATTAATTATAGTGTCTCTATCTAAGTAACTTTAATAAAGAAAAAAAAATGGAGCATAATTAATATCATATAAAATAATAATATTTATCATAATTTTTTATAATAAATTAGTATTTTAGTTACTTATAAATTATTCTAAGTTTAATTAGAAGGCATGAAAAGTAATTTTGAGTATTTGGTTATCTCAAAGGACCAAAGTCAGTTTCCAACCTGAGGATCTAAATTCAAAAATACTTAGAATGACTTAAACTGATAAGAATGGAAATGAGTTCTACTCAAGTAATTAAATACTCGTAACTCAAACTACAGTTGATGCTACTAAAGCATACTTCTCATAGTATTAAATGAAATAAATTTTAATAATAAAAAAATAAAATTAATAGAATATGATTGTATAGGGTGGATATGTATTGCATAACTTAGTGAAAAAAGATTTGAAACTTAGATTTAATATAAAAATAAATATATAAAAACAAATTAATATCTTTCTTAATTTATTCTTGCTTGAGAAAGAGAAAAAATTGTATCCCATGAAATCATATATCTTTTTTAAATTACAAAAATAATACCCTCTGTGCATATGTCCAACTACAATAAATATTATTTATCATTACCGTTTATTTTAAAAAGTTTCAAGAATAGAGATCGGAGGAAACTAGATTGAGATCCAATATATTTATTAACTAATTTTGAGTCTCTGCATTGGGTGCAGGTTCTAGATCATATAATAGATTATCTTTTTAAAATATATATATATATAGTAAAATAAAATCGATCCAAATTTTTTTATGAAAAATAATTAGCGATGAAAATTATTTTTCATTGCTAATAAGATAATTAATGATGAAATATTTTATTTTTATCATAATTTTTTTAAAAATTAGGGTAATTTTTTTTATCAGGAATTATTAGCGACGAAAATCTTTTTCCGTCACTAATAACCAAATTGACGATGCAACATTTTTTGTTGTAAATAATTTTTTTTTATGAGAAAACTTTTTTAGTAAAAAAATGAGGTTTTTTTTTGATGAAAATTATTAACGATGAAAATTATTTTCTGTCGTTAAAAGTGTTATTAACGATGAAATATTCTTTTTCATCGCAAATATTTTTTTTGATGAAAAATTTTTTTATTGAAAATTTTTTTCTGAATTATTAGCAATCAAAATTCATTATTAGCGATGAAAATTTTTATCGCTAATAGTTCACGTTTCACCACATCTCTTCATGCGAAACCTTCTTCTTCTCCTCCGTTTCGTGCGAAATCCCCTTCCCCCTCCCCCTCTTTGCTCTCCCCCCTCTCCCCTCCATCGCTTCCCGTCGTTGCGGCCACTGCCATCCATGTCCATCTGCTGTCCGCCGCCATCCGCGTCTGTCCACCATCATCGTTCATCGCATTCGCATCCGTCCGCCGTTCGGTCACTTCCCGTCCGTCGCCAGAGGTACCAATTTCAAGACTTTTTCTTTTTTTTTCTTTTGGTGTTTGCTCAGGCCTCCAGGGGGCCGGAGAGTGGTCGGTCGACAGTGGCAAAGACGGGGCCGACGACGACTGAGACCGAGCCAATGGAGATGGGGTCTAGGGCCGGAGATGGGGGCCAGGCAGGGTTTGGGGCGGGATGTGGCCGGTGGGGGATGGGCTAGGGAGGGGGCGGTCGGCGGCCCTGTCTCCATCGTCGGGGAGGGTGTCGGCCGGCAGAGATGGGGCCGGGGAGGGGGCGGCCGGCGGTCAGGGGAGACGGGACTGGAGAGGGAGGAAAGGAAGAGAGAAAGGAGGGGGAAAAAGAAAAAAAAGAAAAGGAAAAAAGAAAGAAAAAAAGAGAAAAAAGAAAAAAAAAAAAAGAAAAAGAGAAAAAAAAGAAAAAGAGAAGATGGGGTCGGAGAGAGGGCGATCGATGGTGATGGAGATGGGGCCGGAGAGGGTGTCGATCGATGAAAATGGGGCCGAGAAGGGGGCCTACCGACCGTCGAAGGAGACGGGGCCAGGGACAGGGCCGCTGTCGGCCGATGGAGATGGGGCCGGGGAGGGGGCGATCGGGGGAGATGGGGTCAGGAAGGGTGTCGGCCGGTGGAGATAGGGTCGAGGAGGGGGCGGTCGACGATCGGAGGAGACGAGGTCAGGGAGGGGGCCTACCGGCGATCGAAGGAGACGGGGTTGGGGATAAGGCCACTGACGGCCGGGGGAGACGGGGCCGGGGAGGGTGTCGGCTGATGGAGATGGGGCTGGAAAGGGTGTCAGCCGATGGAGACGGGGTCGAGGAGGGTGTCGACCGGGGGAGATGGGGCCGGGGAGGGTGTCGACTGGGGGAGACCGGGTTGGGGAGGGGGTGGCTTGCGGCCGGAAGAGATGGGGCCGGGGAGGGGGCCTGCCAACGGTCGAAGGAGACAAGGCCCCTAGCGATCGGGGGAGACGGGGCTGGAGAGGGTGTTGGTCGGCAGAGATTAGGCCAGGGAGGGTGTCAGTTGATGGAGACGGGGTCAGGGAGGGAGCAACCGGGGGAGATGAGGCCGAGGATGGTGTCGGTCGGTGGAGATGGGGCCGAGGAGGGGGCGGCCAGCGGTCGGAGGTGATGGGGCTAGGGAGAGGGTCTGCCGACGGTTAAAGGAGATGGGGCCTGGGATAGGGCCGCTGGCGGTCGGAGGAGATTGGGCCGGGGAGGGTGTCGGCCGATGGAGACAGGGTCGGGGAGGGTGTCGGTAGGTGGAGATGGGGCCGGAGAGCGGGCGATCGGGGGAGATGGGGCCGGGGAGGGTGTCGACGAGGGAGATGGGGCCAAGGAGGGGGCCTGCCGATGACTGAAGGAGACGAGGCTGGGGACAAGGCCGCTGGCGGTCGGGGGAGACAGGGCTGGGGGGTGTCGGTTGATGGAGATGGGGTCGGGGAGGGGGCAGTCGAGGGAGATGGGCCCGGGAGTGTGTCGGCCGACGAAGACGAAGCCGGGGAGGGGGCGGTCGGGGGAGATAGAGCTGAGAAAATTATTTGATTAATTATATTTATTTCATAATTTTTTTAATATTACTGCCAAAATTATTTAATTATTTGATTAATTATTTTTTGTTTCACTAATACAATGCACATTGCTGTTACTTATTATAATTTAATTATTTTATGTGATATTTTATATGATTTTATTTATTATAATTAAATATAAAAAATAATTTTATTTTAAAAAAAACTTTATTAAAATTTTTGAAAAAAAAAATTCAATATAGAGTTACTCTTTTTTAATAAATTAGAAATCCATCTTCGAACGTATATTCAGATGTGGTAGTTACATTGCATTGAGCTGTAGATTCTCATTCAAGGGTCGATCTTCATCGAGATCGACTCTTGGATATCTCATATTCAAATTTTTTTAAAAAATAATAATCTTATTATTGTTAATAGTTGATATTTTATTTTTTTATGTGGTATTTAGTAGTTATCTATCCATTATTCTTTGGATATATGGTGGATAGGGTGCGTAGGTACCATATTCACATCGTATACTTGGAGAACCATGAAAAGATACTGTCAAAATTTTCATAATAATGAGATGAAATATCTACTAATAACAATAATAAGATTATTACTTTTCTAAAAGGGATAGGGGCGCACCTGTTGTAATGATTTGAAATGGATAGGATCATGTATTTTTACTTCATTAAATTGATGGAAGGATATTTTTTGTGTTACTGTTCAGTCTGTATTTTTTAATATGTGTTGTTTTGTATAAAATGATCCGTGTCTGGATCCGAATCAAGATTTTAGCTGAAATTTGGATCGCAATTCAATCCGAAATTCAGATCGGGATCCAGTTCGAATTAATACCACTGAACTTTTTTTTTGTTATTAATGATTTTGTATTTGTTGTTAGATGGATATCAACAAATGTTAGATGAATGCTAAAGGTATTTTTTTGCTTGAATATCGAAAAGGAGTTCAAGATTTTATTGAGTTTGCATGGCATAAGACTGACAGTGCTAGTCGGATAAAGTATCCATGCAAGAGATGTGTCAATATGGTATATCATCATATAATACTTGTTGAGGAGCATCTGCTACATTATGATATGGATAAGAAGTATACTTGTTGAATATGGTATGGAGAGGGTGATCTGAATGAAATGGTACGTGATGATGACGATACTGAAGATGATAGTGATGCTGCTAGACCTATCGAACATAGTGGTATAAGAGAATTATTAGATAATTTACATCAGGGTGCTTGTTCAAATGTATGCATGAGCAGCAGATTCTGGAGAAAAATATATTTAGCCACCCAACCGACTCTTTAGTGTGGAAAGACTTCGATGCAAAGCATCCACACTTTACGAGTGACCCACGCAATATCCAGCTTGGTCTAGTGACAGATGGATTTAATCTCTTTGGCAATCTGAATATCTCTTACAGTATATGGCCTATGATGCTAGTTGTATATAATGTGTCATCTTGAAAGTGCATGAAAGAACCATATATTTTTATGTCACTGTTGATTCTTGGTCCGAAAGCACCAGATAATGAAATTGATGTATATCTACGATCTTTAATCGATGATCTGAAGGAGCTATGAAAAAATAGGGTACAGACATATGATTTTATGAGTCGAAGTAATTTTAAGTTACATGCTTCGATTCTATGGACCATAAATAATTTTTCTGCATATGAAAATTTATTTGGATAGAGCACCAAAGGATATCTTGCATGTCCAATATGCAATAAGGATGCATCCTCCTTACATTTAAAGCATGAAAGAAAAATATGTTTTATGGGTCATCAGCGAATTTTTTCCTGATAATCATTCTTGGAGGATCTGTTATAACTAATATTTTGATGATAAGTCTGACCGACATCCGTCACCTAAGAAGTCAAGTCGAGCAAAAATTTTAGAACAACTTGAAGTCATTGAAAACATCCAATTTGGAAAAATATCGGGTACTCGTAAGTGGAAGCATACTGAAGCTGAGCTGAATTGGATGAAGCGAAGCATCTTTTTCGAACTACCGTATTAGAAATAGTTACTAATTCATTATAATCTGGACGTAATGTACTTAAAAAGAATATTTATGATAATATCATTGGTACTGTATTGAACATCTCAGAAAAAACTAAAGAAAGCTCTTTTGGTCGGACTGGTACATTATCGATAGATGTATCCTATTGAAAGATAAAAAAATTATATGTACTTTATCATATCAATTATAATATGTATATATATTTTTAAAATTTAAATTTATTTTTATTTGCAGATTCTTATATACCTTAAAAAAGTATGTGCACAATAAAGCAAGGCCTGAAGGGTCTATAACGGAAGCATATGTAGCTACTGAGTGTGTCACATTTTGCTTGATGTATCTTAATGATATTGAAATAAGATTCAATCATACAGATCGTAACACAGACTATGAATGGGGTAACAATGAACCGACGTTGTCTATATTTAAACAAATAGTACGACCTATTGGTGCATGGAGATATGAATTTATGGATGTGAACGAGCTATCCAAGGCACACTTTTATGTTCTAAATAATTATAAAAAAATTAAAGATTTCATTGAGTAAGTACCATCTTAGCATACTGTTTAATATTTTAAGTAATTTTTTTATACCGATGTAAAATTAAAAATCGTAACTTATTGCAGTGAGCACAAGAGTATACTATGTAGAGAGAATAATATGGATGCTGATGATCGATATAGGAGAATATTTATAAAATAATTTGATAATCTTGTAAGTTGTATTAGTAATACGTTATTTATTTAATTATAAATAATATTATTTGAACCAACATAATTTTTTATGTTATGGTGTATATGAGACATAAGTATTTCAATAAAGAAGTGGGTGCGATTGATGAGTTATATGATTTAGCATGTGGTTTCGATCGAAGGGTTAATCACTATGTATCCTGTATCATTGGAGGAATGAGATTTCACACAATGAAGCTTGAGATGCAATGATGGACCCAGAATAGTGGGATTGCTACAATAGAATATGAAGGAAAAGAAGAGATTGAATATTATGGTGTACTGGTAGATACCATAGAACTGAAGTATGGGTTTAGTAATTCTGTATTCTTATTTTAGTGTGAATGGTTGGATATTAATAATAAAAAGATCGGTATTCATATTGATTCATACTTTATCAGTGTAAATTTTGTACAAATATGGTACCAGAATGAGTCGTATATATTAGCAACTCAAGCGAAACAAGTAATATATTTGAAGGATCTAAAGTATCGAGGTAATTGGCATGTTGTACAAAAAATAACACCTAGAGGCATATATGATATACCAATCTGATTTGAGATGAATGAAAATTCAGATTTATATGAAGAGGAAGCTTTTCAACAAGAAGAACAAATATTAGTCGAGCTTTTTGTTGATGAAGAACTTGTAACAGCACCTTTGAATAGGGCTGATCTGCCGTCCAATGAAATTGAAGCTGATTTTATATTTAATCTTGATGAGTCGGAGGGTGACGATCAGTTGATAAATGATGATGAGATAGAAAATGACACATATATCAATTATTATGATGAGGAGGAAGATCTATACATCAAGGAAGATATGAATATTGTTGAGTAAATCTATATTCTTCGTTCAATTTTCTCTTGCAACAATGGTATGCGATATAATTATATTCATTAGAATATAATTTATTTTTTATTATTATTATTTAATATTATATTCATTTGTATGTCAATTATTGCAGATATGGTACCAGGAGACAGACGACGATATTCACAGTCACAGTCTACCCCAGAGGTTGAGGCACCTTCACCGATCTCCATTACCGCACCGGCTCCATTGTCAGAGGGGTCCTGCACTGGTAGGTCCCAATGAGGCGGATCTCAGTGAGATGGATCTGAGTGGTATTATTATACTTTTTATATAATAAAATTTGATTCTTTTATTTGGATAGCTATCATACTAATGATTTATTTATTGTTGTTTTAGGCCAATCTTCATCGGTAGTGAGGCGAAGGTGAGATCCATCGAAGAACCTTGCTCTAGAGCATTGGAGATGCGAGCACCCCAGGACAGCATCTCCGTATCGAGATACCAGCCGGCTACATCAGGCCCATTAGGGGATGGTGCGAGCTGTGGCAGACTGAGCTGGGCATCATATGCCGCAGCTATGCCCCCGTGATGCTCTTCGATTGGCATCACATTCTACTGGCTCAGAGAGAAGTTTTGTACACCCACTTACAGATAAAATAAATTATATTGTAAATATTTAATTTGTATAGTATTCTTCTAATATTTGTTATTGATAGAGTGTATTTGACATCATTGATTTTAAGGAGGATCGTGTGAGGCGAGCCATGGATACTCATTTATCATTACATTTCAAGGATTATCGCCATCACATGCATCAGCATTGGTACCATGTGGTGTAAGATCATGGAGAGGAGACAGCATGGCAGCAACCCCATGACAGTATCACTATGGATGATTGAACTGTCGTATGCCGGCATTATGAGGATCCGGCAAATCAGGTTACACATCCAAATTTTTTTTTTAGAGTTTAATGATTGAATCATTTATTCTTAAATTAAATTTATTATCTACTAATTTGACTAGTAACTGTACAGAGAAGATATGCCCAGAATATCGCGAATCGGATGAGACAGATCATACCGCATTTGTGGGGGTTCAAGATCATTCACTCGTCACATGGAGCATATGGTAGATAATTTTTAATTTTTAATTAATATATAATTTTTTAGTTATTTAAAAAAAATTAATTAATTCTCAAATTATAGAGAGATGCTGAGAGTGGTGAGCTTCCTGGTAGGATCGATATCTACCAGCGGACCCACCAGCAACGGTCAGGAGAGTGGACGACAAGGAGCCAGGAGCTCTTTGTAAGTTTTTTCAATTATTTTTTATTCACAGTCTGATTTTTATTATAAAATTAAAATAGCTATAATTTTAATTTTTAGGACCGTATGACAGACATTAGATCCCAGCCTACTCCTGAGGGCTCGACCGCACCCATAGATGATGAGATCTGTGATCAGATGCTTGGTACGATATCCTGTTATAATAGGAGTCTAGGGTATGGGATCACTACTCCCTCATCCTCATGCTCATATAAGGCTGACATCCATTTTGCGTGCGAGGCTCGACTAACGGAGGTATAGAGATAGACTATCAAGGATCGACAACAGGCTATCATGGATCAACAGTAGGTTGAGCAGCGAGCTCTGGAGTTGGCTGCACGCGTCGATGAATATCAGCAGCTTCAGATCCAGATGATGAGCAGATGGCATAAATGGAGTAGATGATACAGTTGATGAAGCAGTAGCAGATCGATCTGAGCTCTTTCGAGCGCTCTCCTTCTCTAGCTCGTTCTCCAGATGCCGACACTTAATGGCTTCTTTATGTATTTTTTTATTTTTATTTCAAATTTTTTATAATTTTAATTTAATATAATAAAAAAATAATTTATTTATCAATTTATGATGTAATTTTTTTATCTTTAATTTTTAAAAATATTATAAATATAAATAAAAAATATATATTCATAAATTATTTTTAAAAAAATATGTTTAAATTATTAGCAATGAAATTATTTTTGATAAAATATTGGTCGTCAAAAGTATTTTAGTATGATAATTTAATTTTTTAATAAATATAAAATTATTAAAATTTTATATATAATTAATAGTGATGAAAATATATTCATCATAAATAATTATTAATGATAAAAAAATTTATCAAAAATTATCATATTTACGACGTAAGTTTTACATCACTAATATTATTTAAATTTAGTTTTTAAAAAAATTATTATTAAATTAATAACGACAAAAAAATTTTGTTGCAAAAAAAATTTTTTGCGACGTAAATTTTTCATCACTAAAAGTTTTTAAAAATTTTATTTCAAAAAAAAATTTAATTAAATTAATAGTAATGAAAAAATTTTTATCACTATTAATTTTTTATTTATTAACGATGTTATAATTTATCATAAATATTTTTTTTACGATTAAAATTTTTCATCAAAAGTTATTTTTGATAAAATAAAATTTTTTAATGACAGAAATTATTCATCATAAATAATCATTATTAGCAATAAAATATATTTTTCATCGTAAAATATTATCAACGACATGATTATTTATGATCAAATAGATTATTAGTGACAAAAAAATTTTATCGCTAATAATCTATTTTATTGTAGTGATTTTGGATTGGTGATCTAATGTAAACTGATTGGGTTGGTTTAATGTAAATCCAAAAAAATAATTATATTGTAATATTGAAAATGTTATAGTTGAAATTCTCAAGTGAATTAGCTTGTGGAGTGGACGTAGGTGCTGAGTCAAGCACCAAGCCACTATAAAATTATTATATTTATATTACCTTCTTTATTATTTCTGCTGCACTTTTAATTTTCTACTTATCACTTTAGTTACACAACCTAAATTATTTTGGACACAAATTATTTCAAAGTTAGAATCTTTAAAAAAAACTTTTAGGAAATCTAATTCACCTCCACTCTTGGGTTGCTATCTGTGGAAAATATTTTTGCTTAAAGATGGTTGGCTCAAATCAATGCAGTCTTCCTTTCTTTTAAGTTGAATAATTGTGGGAAGATCTGAATTAAAAGCTTTCTTAATTTTCTTCTACTTTCTCTCTTGAGTTCCGCTCAATAGCTTGAAGAATAAAATCAAAATCTTGATTCTCCATTTGAATTCTTTTGAGTTAAATAACTATAGAAAGGTCTGAATTAGAAGCTCTCTTTTTTTTTTTCTACTTTTTTTCTTGAGTTCCACTCAATAGCATGAAGAATAAAATCAAAAACTTGGTTTCTCATTTGAATTCTATTCATTTATGGCCTCAAAAATATCTATAATTAATATTTTTGCCATTGGAAGCTTAAAAATAATCATTAGAAATAAGTTTTAACTATTTGAAAAAATCTAAAAAACTAATCATTATCTTTTCAGAATTATAAGTCATTTCATCCAAGCTTTTAGTTGGCTAAACTGAAACTCTGAGTTGGTTAAGTAAAATTTTTGAGATGGCTTGGAAATAAATGTCAATTTTTTTAACTTTCTATTTGTTCTGTCTGTCTAAGACTGCATCAGCTCAGATATCTTCTTAATTAGCTAATCTTTGTGACTGTATTGGTTAACTAATTTTTTGGATTAGCTTAAAAAATTTATGAATTTATACTATTTTTTGTATTCTTCTACCTCTGAGATTGACTTGGCTATTTTATTCTTGTGAGTCGACTTAGCTCCAGTCTTGATCGGCTAAGTTGTTTGCTAAATCAACGCAAAAAAAATTTTAAAATCTTCAATCCTTTTTCTTCACCTTGAGCTGAGATTGAGTCAACTCTCCATATGCTTGAGTTGACTAGCTAAAACAAAATCTTAGTTGGCTAAGGGAGTTCTTCTGAATTTCATGTCTTTCTGTTTTTCCCATGAACTAAGACTGGATCAGCTAAGCTTCATTTTTTATCGACTTAGAGGCATGCAAAATATATCAAAATTGATTTTAGATAGCTTTCATTGTTCAAATATATTTGAAACTAGACTTACCTTCTCAAACTTAATTTGTGAATAGTTGAGTTTACTGAGAGATCTTTCTATGCTAGACTTTTTTTTTTATCCAATTCTTTTCATACTGAGTTCAATTTCTTTGCTTTCAAACATATATATTTGACTTGAAAATATAGATTCACTTAAATTTGAGACATTTTTTTGGATGAAATCAATCATTTAACATTATGAGAAATCCTACTGTCACTCTCAAAAGCATCATTAGCAATTATGATTTATACTCAAATCTTTTTATACCATCAAAATCTATACTAAGGCTAACAACACATATAACAAGACTTTTAGGGACCCTTGTTTTGAGAGTAAAAAACTTGCATAAGAATCTATATTTTTCTAGATAAATATTTTTTAGATAATATTTAGATAGAAAAATATATTATCCATATTCTTTTATGCATTGAAAAATAACTTGAGAATTAGTTATCCATGTTCTTTTGTATTACTAGTTTTCTGGATAAGTTGCTAAGATGTATCCATATTTCACATATTATCTTTTATTATATAAATATTATTATATATAATAATATAATATATTATATTATATTATATTTTATATGTTATAATATATAATATTATATAACATATATTCATAAATATAGATAATATATATTATACATATAATATAATATAATAATATTACATATATATTATATATCATAATATAATATTGTTACCATACAATAATATTTTATTATTTTATTATAATATATGATTATAACAATTTGATGTATAGTATGATATCTTATTTTATTATTATAATATAATATTAATATCTTATATTATTATAATAAAATATAATATAATATAATAATATATTATTTTAATATATATATATACTAATGTTATACACTATATTATAATATATATTATTTTACTATATATAATATAATATGTTATATATAAGATAGTATTATATATTATTATATTATTTTATGGGATTAGGGGTATATTAGCAAAAAAATAAAAGGGCTACTTTTTGGTTGATGAGAAAATGACTTACCTACCTCCTAGGTGGGTAAGACTTCCTCCCATTCTATGAATAAATGCTATCCATGAAAAAATATATTATCTACTAAGAAAAATATGAGAAATAGATAAGTTGATCAATCAAAAAGTTGATTAATTTTTTTATAATATTTATTTATAATAGAATGGGCCTTTAAGGCCAAGAAGTGAAAATAATCTAAAAATTGGCTAAAATTTCTAAACTTTCAGCGAATAACCTTCAAAAATTCATTAACAATGATTTAGAAAAAATTTGTCAAGCTTTAAAAAGAATTAGAAAGGCAAAACTAGCAAGCTTTTGGCCCCAAAATCTAATGCAGCAGTGGGAGATTGGAGTCAAAGAGGAGGAATCCAAAGCTCTCGATCTCTTCTCTCTTTGGAGGAAGGGATGCTTCTTCTTTCCTCACAGCTCTTTTTCTGGGGATAGTGGGGAGGGATATTAGGATAATTTCTCTTTCCTTAAGGCTCTCGATCATGATTTTTAATGGATTCCCATTACATCAAACAAAAAAAAAAGGTATTAGTTAATACCCCATAAGAAAAAGTATTAATTGAAGGTAATATGATGGCCCTTTAGTCATTTTATCTATTCTATTAATACAGTTAAGCTAGAGATAAATAATTGAGCCTTTTTGTAATAATTTTAAAGTTTTAGAGTTAGTTTGCAATTTTTTAAACTTTTAAGATCGAAGTATAAATAGAAAAAAACTTGAGTATCCCTATAATTTTTTTATTTTATATTTTAATTACTATTTCATATTTATCTAGCTATTTTTTTGACCATAAACTAGAGCTAAAACTAACACCCCAATAAACACAACCAGCTCATGTGGAGTCGTGCCATTCACAAGCCGGCATTACTAAAGAACCTGTAAATTACCAGCACTTTGTCTATCAAAGGATAATGGCTAGAAATATAGAGCGTAGAAACCAATTCCTAACATTGAAAACACTTAATGTTACTAGATTACAAGTTAATTCAATTCCACACTCAAATCCTTGTCTCATGTTCTAGTTGGGTTTGGTGCAATACGTGTAGGTTATTACGTTATCATTGAGCTGTTCAACATGTTTAACCACACATATTATAATAAATCCTGGTCCTGGGTAGCAACATATTTCTTTATTATGATAAATATCCGAATTAGGACTTCCCAAAATAGAAACATCTTTTCAGACACACCTATCATATTGCATATGCTGGATGTTGGGCATCTAATTTAAATGGGAGTTATCAGTAGTTTATATTGCATACAGGTTAATTCGACCTACTAAAGATTGTAGGCATAACTGATCTCCTAGAGTTTTTCAACAAGTAAGCTCTTTTAGATTGTCATATTAAGAGCATGTAGGTAGGGATGAAGAATAGAGAAGCTGAAACATATTGTTCAAAAGCCATTTTAGCATTCACTAACTGGAACCTTATAATAACTTCAATTATTAAACATCACATCATCCAGGCATATAACAGTATGTTGAGTATTTGAATGAGGATGATGATGTGGTATTTTTTCGCTTCCTTCTCAAGCTTCAGTTCAACTCAAGCCTTCAATGTTTGGAGAAAGAGCCTGATTATGCAGCGGGCTTGGGCCCCCGGAGACTTCATGGAGGATCCTTTGGTTTCACTCAAGCCTCTAATGTTTGGAGGAGGAATGTGATTGCAGTGGGTTTGGGTGAGAGATGTCATGGGTGATGGGAATACTCAAAAAATTGATAAAATGCCATACATTGTGTTTCCTACATTCTCTAATTTAAACTGCTCATTTTTATAAAATGAGGGGATTTTAATGCTGGTTGAATCTTATCAGGATAAAAAAAATACAAGGTTAAGACCCCACATTTATGAACTACAGGAATATTTCATCAACTATTATCCAATAAAAATTACTTAAAAACTGTTTTATAAACTACCTATAAGTGGAACCCAACTATTGACCCCTCATTTGCCTAAGAGCTAGGCAATGACCATGACAACATTACACTTTATTAAAATTAAGGTTTGTTAAATATACTAGATTACAATTCACCTTATATTGAAAAATATTTTGATGTTTCATATCTTGATAATTGTTTTGTATTTATCTAACTATTTTTTCAACCATGAACTAGAGCTGAAACCAACATCCCCTTGATCATAACCACCTCATGTGGAGTAGTGTGGATCACAAGCAAGCATTGCTGGGGACTGTACAAATTAGCAGTGCTTTATCTATTAAACAAGAATGGCTAGAATTGCAGAGCCTACAAACTAATCCTATCATCGAAAAAATATAATATTATTATATTACTAATTAGTTTCATTCCACGCTCAAGTCCTTACCTGTGTTCTAGTTAGAATTTGGTGCAATTCATGTAGAGCGACACATTACAGTAAAGCCGTTCCACATGTTTAATGTCACGCCCTAAATCTCATACTCGGATTGACCATGTGACACGACGACATATCTCCTAAAGTATAATTCTAAAGTATATGCAAGATAATGGCTAGAAATATAGATCCTACAAACTAATTCCTAACATTGAAAATATTTAACATTATTAGATTATAAATTAATTCAATTCCATACTCAAATCCTTCTCCCATGTTCTAGTTGGGGTTTGGTGCATTACACGTAGAGTATTACGCCATGATTGCGCTGTTCAACATGTTGAACCACACCTATTATAATAAATCATGGTCCCTGGCAGCATCTTGTTTTTTTACTATTATAAATATCCAAGTTAGGACTTCCTAAACTACTATTGTCATTAAAAAAAAACATGTTCAACCATACATGTTATATTACATATGCTGCATGTTGGGCATCTAATTTAAATGGGAGTTACAAGTAATTTATGTTGCATACAGGCTAATTGGACCTACCAAAGATTGCAGGCACAACACACCTTCTAGAATATTTTAGGAGGCATGCTCTTTTATCTTAGATTGTCTTATAAAGAGCATATAGGTTCGATGAAGAATAGATAAGTTGAAACATATTCCTCATAAGCCATTTTAGCATTCACTAACTGAAACATTGTAATAACTTCAATTATTAAACATCACATCATTCAGGCATATAATAATGTGTTGAGCATTTGAATATATAGTATCTTTTCGATTCCACTCAAGCTTCGAGACTCCGAGATGAAGCATTATTGTGTAGCGGGTTTGGGCCTCCAAGAATTATACGGGGATCCTTCCTATGCCCCTCAAGCCTTCAACGCATGGAGGAGGAGGTGCTTGATTATGTAGCGGGTTTGGGCCTCCAGAAACTGTACGGAGGATTCTTTCAGTTCCACTCGATCCTTCGATGCTTAGAGGAGGAGGTGCTTGATTATGTATTGGGTTTGGGCCTCCAGGAACTGTACGGAGGATTTTTTGAGTTCCACTCAAGTCTTCAATGTTTAGAGGAGGAGGTGCTTGATTATGTAATGGGTTTGGGCCTCCAGGAACTGTACGGAGGATCTTTTCAGTTCCACTCAAGTCTTCAATGTTTGGAGGAGGAGCCTGATTATGTATTGGGTTTAGGCCTCCAAGGACTGCTTGGAGGATCCTTCCAGTTCCACTCAAGCCTCGAATGTTTGGAGGAGCGTGATTATGGTGCGGGTCTGGACCTCCGGGAACTGTTGGGAGCTTTGGTCCACCGCTAAGGAGCCTGGAGTGCCCATCAGCTCTTGCTCCAAGACTATTATCAAGAGCCAATGCAAACATCAGCACAATACAAAGTGCTACTTTGGGCCCCATATCTCTAATCAACACTTTGTTCCTGTTGGGAGGAAGGGGTTAGAGTTCCCCTAATATATAAACTCCAGTTTGCTGTAGGGGAGGGGATGAAGCTGCCAACAAAATCTTTATGCCGATATACCGATATCATAATGATATTAATGCATTTCATTAGACACACATGATTAGTTAGCATTTCATCAGATATACATCACAGGTCTTAACATACAGATGATATATTTGATGAGGTTTCCTTTTCTATTCTGATAAAGATAAGGACCATTACGATTTAGTAATTGTGTGGCCAACCAAATCCTCTTTAAATATTCTCTGAATATTACAAGATTCCATCACCAGGTTCGTGCAGCAAGGGGGGATGAAGCTGCCCATAAAATCCTCACGCTGATATGCAGATATTATAATGATCTTAATGCATTTCATTCCATACACATGGTTAGTCATCACAAGTCTTGATTAGTTGTGATATACATCGTGAGCTATCCTTATCTATTTTGATAAAGAAAATGACCGTTTCAATTTAGTTATTTTGTGGCCAACAAAATCCACTTTGAACATGTTCTTAATATATAGAAAGATGATTTGAAAAGAATGTTGATTCTCTCACTCGGTTTTTGTGGTGAGAGATGTCATGGGTCGGAGTAAAGGACTAAATTAATAAATTGTATAATATTATATTTTTTTTAAAAAGTACTCAAAAAATTGATAAAGTGCCACACATCGTGTCCCCTACATTCTTTTAAAATGCTCACTTCTATAAAACGAGGGGATTTTAATGCTGGTTGAATCTTATCAGGATAAAAGCAAATACAAGGTCATAACCCCACATTTATTAACTGCAGGAATTTAGTATTTTCATCTAATATGATCTAATAAAATCCTATTTAAAAACTTTTTTTGTAAACTACCTATAAGGGGGACCCAACCATTGACCTCTCGTTTGCCTAAGAACTAGCCAACGGCCATGACAATATTCTGCTTTATTAAAATTTAGTTTGTTAAAGATATTAGGTGATTATTCACCTTATATAAAAAAATATTATAATAATTTATATCTCAATAATTATTTTATATTTATCTGACTATTTTTTCAACCATACACTAGGCCTAAAACCAATATCCCCTCGATCACAACCAGCTCATGTGGAGTAGTGTGGATCACAAGTTAGCATTGATTAGAGACTACAAATTACCAGTGCTTTATCTATCA
The DNA here is from genome assembly GCF_000442705.2 of Elaeis guineensis. Lineage (NCBI taxonomy): Eukaryota > Viridiplantae > Streptophyta > Magnoliopsida > Arecales > Arecaceae > Elaeis > Elaeis guineensis. Next base: position 92,509,779 of record NC_026001.2, on the reverse strand, counting down.
AACAAGAATGGTTAGAATTGTAGAGACTACAAACTAATCCTATCATCGAGAAAATATAATATTCTTATATTACTAATTAGTTCTATTTCATGCTCAAGTCCTTGTCCTGTGTTCTAGTTAGAGTTTGGTGCAACACATGTAGAGCGTCACATTACAGTTGAGCCTTTCAACATGTTGAACCACACCTATTATAATAAATCTTGGTCCTAGCCAGCATCATGTTTCTTTACTATAATAATTTTTTGAGTTAGGTCTTCCCAAACTCTTATCATCAATATTAAAAAAACAATATGTTCAACCGCACCTCTTATATTGCTTGTGGGTGATATATCTCAACAGGCAAAATCTTGTACTAATTTTGGAATAAGGTGGGTAAAATATCAACCAATAAGTTCAGTAAATCTACTTTGGCATAGGCCAGCAATGAACATGCATATGCATGTAAGTGATATCCATGTTTTCACAATGGAAAAATAATCTTCACAAGGTAAGTGCATATATTGGATGTTTGTCATCTAATTCAAATAGGAGCTATGTGTGATTTATGTTACATATAGGCTAATTTGACCTACCAAATTAAGATTATAGACATCACAGCTTGTAGATTTTTTAATCGGTTTACTCTTTTTTCTTAGATTGTTTTATTAAGAGTGTGCAGGCAGGAAGGATGAATAAAGATGTTTAAATATATTCTTCATAAGCCATTTTAGTATTCACTAACCAAAAGCCTATAACAACTTGTTGGATTAGAACTTAATCCGATTCCCCACTCAAATCTTTGTCTTGTGTGGAAGTTGGGACTTGGTGGGATACATTTGGAGTGTCGTAGAATGATGAAGCCATTCAACATGTTTAACCCATTGGGTTAATTTTGGATCAATTGACACCTACTTTGGTCTTATTCTATCGAACACATGGAGTGTCATAGAATGATTGAGCCATTCAACATGTTTAACCCATTGGGTTAATTTTGGATCAATTTACACCTACATTGGTCTTATTCTCGTGAATTGTCAACTAACAAATTTGGTAACTTCAATTTGGCATAGAACAATAGTGAACCTACATACACATGTGAGTAATAACCAGTTACACGCCATTGAAGAATAACCTTCACTAGGCAATATAAATATATTGGAGGTAGCAGATCTAATTTAAAAGGGAATAACGTGTGATTTATGTTGCATGAGGGATAGTACCTACGAAAGACTGTAGAAGTAGCACTCTTAATGAGCTTCTCAACTACTATAGTCTTTTTTCCTTGGTTTGTCTTTTTAAGAGTGTGTACATATGGAGGAAGAGCAGAGAAGTTGGACTATATTTTTTGTAAGCTTTTTTTGACATTCACTAACGAGAAGTTTTTAACAACTTTATTCTTGTGTTGTCCTGCGGTACATTCTAGCATGTAAATGGTATTCTCGCATGGTAACAACTTTATTCTTGAGCTATCCTTTAAATTCCACTCAAGCATTCAATTTTGGGAGGAGGATGTCCATGATGTACCAAGTTTGGGCCTCCAAGAATTACATAGGGCATCCTTGTTATTCTACTTAAGCCTCCAATGTTTGGAGGAGGATGACCATGATGTCATGGGTTCAGACCTCCAAGAACTATACAGAGGATACTTTCTGTTCCCCTCGTGGCTTTAACTTTTAGAGAAGAATGACCATAAAAAGACCGGCCGAGGGTAATCGAGCACACCTCAACCCACACGGCATACAAACACAGCAGAAACACAGATCGTTTTATAGAGGAAAAAAATTTGAGCAAATATAGAATGCAAAAAAGAAGAGGAGATAATCGAGCAATAAAATAAAGGAAAAGAAAACACACCAGATATAACGTGGTTTGACTTATCAATTGATCTACATTTATGGCCATGACCTCCTCGACGATTCTTCTATTAAAATTCCACAGCACAAGAAGTACAAAATTGATAGGAGATACAAGAAACTCTCTTTACAAGAAAAAACCTCACTTTTTTTTCTCAAAAGAAGCCTCACGCCACTCTGAATGCATACATAAATCCTCTGCCTATTTCCTTCCTTTAAATAAGCCTTCAAATCCTAAAAAACTTGGCCTAAATTGCATTCAAATCAGAGACAAGACTCCAAATAGCACCCAAAAATGCCATCTCACTGTTGGATCACATCCGGCATCTCTCTCGGCCGTCCAATCGATCAAATTTCAAACTCACAATAAAAGAATCAAATCACTTGTACCAACATCTTGGTATCTGTTTAAGATTGTACAATGATTCGTTCAACTGACAAACCAACTCCTCCTTATCTTTTTTGATAAAACCTTCAGATTCCACCATATAGATCTCCTGCTCCAAGTTATCATGCAAGAATGCCGTCTTTACATCTATTTGCTCAAACTCCAAATCCATGACTGTCACGATTGCCAAAACAATCCGAATAGTAATTAGACGAACCATCAGTGGGAAGATCTCATCAAAGTCAATTTTCAGCTTCTTAGCATAACCCTTCACTATCAAACGCACTTTGAACCTCTCCATATTTTCATCTGTATCCTTCTTTACCTTATAGACCCACCGACATCCGATCGGACTCCTTCCCTTCGGTAGAACTATTAGCTCTCAAGTCTTATTCTTCCGAAGTGACTCCATCTCCTCCTCCATAGCACAATGCCTCTTTCTAGTATTGGTGGACTCATAAGCCTCCCTGTATGAAGTCGGCTCGTCCTCCTCCGTCAAAGCAATATAAGCACAAATATGATTAGCAGAAGAAATGAAAGAAGTGACATAGTAATCATATCTGACGGGAGGTCTAATGACCCTCCTAGGCTGCTCTGACTCCATTGATGGTTCTTCCAATGAGATAACATCCTCAGGTGATTACGGAGATTTTGCATCCAATTCATCATCAACTATCTCATCATTTACTTGTGCTTGCTCTGCTTACACCTCATTGCGTGCATCAAAAAACTCAATAGGAGTAATGACTTCATCATCTTGCTTTTTTTTGGTGCCTTGAAAAGATTCTTCATTGAGAATGAGATCTCAGCTAATAATGATCTTGTGGATAGTAGGGTCCTACAACTGATACCCCTTTACTCCTTTAGGATAGTCAAAAAAGATGTACCTCTAAGAGTTTTTGTCCAATTTTATCCTCCTCTTTGGGGATCCACATATATGTGTCACATCCAAAGATATGGAGATGAAAATAATTTACAGACTTGCTGCTTCAAAGTTCTTCTAGAATTTCTAGCCAAGTAACAAGTCGTGCTCACAGCCTCTATCTAAAATCTCTTGTCAAGTTTTGAACTTAACATACTTTGGACCCTCTGCATGAGTGTTCTATTTAACCTCTCAGCCACATCATTTTGTTGTAATGTCTCGAGAACTGTGAGATGATACCGAATTCCATGCTCACCATAAAATTCTTCAAATTTTTGGGAGCAATATTCCCTTCTATTATCTGAACATAGGCATTTAATTTTCAAACCCTTTTCTTTTTCTACTAGAGCCTTGAATTTCTTGAAGGTCTCAAAGACATTAGAAGATGTAGGAATACCTGCCCATTGACCTATCGAGTATCTCCCAAGTATCTGAGTGGATTAGCTCAAAAAAAATTTTACTCCACTGTTGCGATAAAGAGAAAGAAAGCCTTCTTTATTTATCATAGATGTAATCTTCATAAAATTCCAGTGGCACTGATTTATACCTCAGAAGAAGCTCCTTATTTGATAATAATTGTTGTCCGCGCTTGCTCATATATCTCAAATGACGATGTCAAACCATCGAAGACACCATCTTTGTACTTGCTACAACCGCCTCTCTCACTTGAGTCTCGCCCATCAATTTATAAAGATCACCTATTTGCTCTCCCTTTATCACCACCAAACACCCTTTGCACACCTTCAGTTGATCTTTCTCTTCGGTAAACTTCAAGCCTTACTTACAAAATATTTCAAATGATAGTAGACTCTTACGAAGTACAAAAATGTGCCATACATTAGAAACCATCAGAACTATACCATCAAACATCTTGATCCAAACATCTCCCACTCCAATCAAGGACATGTTGTATTATTATCCACCACATTTCCATAGTTTGTATGTATGAAACCACTCCCTAAAAAAAGTCATGTGAAAAGATGTCTTCGAATCTAAAATTCAATGGCATGCAAGCTCGGATCTCTCCAATGTCGTCAATGCATCCCTGTCTTTTGAAGTAGCCAAACCAGCTTCACCTTCTGCTATATTGCTTTGAAAATTTTTCGATTCAAATTTTGTATCAACTCCTCTAGCTGGTAATCTTTCTTTACATACCCTGATTTTTCACAATTCTAGCATTGCAACTTCTTCTTATCCTTAGATTTAAATCTTGCCTTTCCTCGATCACTACATTTCCTCTCGAAAAGCCTTCTCTGTGCTACCATGGCCTCTCCTGAAGAGCTTCTTTGGCTAGATTTCCATCTCATCTCCTTTGTTAGCAATAATGCAATAACCGACTCTATTTTGAGGGTTTCAACATGACTCTAGTTCATGATGCGATTATCTCAAGATTCTGACATAGAACAAAGTAGAATGCTAGCCTTCTTTTCATCTTCAATTCTTACATCTAGGGCCGTAAGCTTGCTCACAATGAAATTGAATATACCCAAGTGCTCTTGAGCTGATACCCTATCCTTCATCTTTAAATTATATAATTATCACCTTAAATAGATTTTATTCACCAGAGACTTTCCTTCATAGAGGTTCTTCAATTTTTTTCAAACCTCTTTTGCAATAGTCTCGACCTCAATATTAAATAATATCGAATCATCCAATATCAAATAAAGATTCATCATTGCCAACTTATCTTTCTCCTCATATTGCCCATCCGTCATCTCTTGTGATTTGCATTCTTTTTCTTGCAAAGTAACTTCACAACCATCCTTAATCAATACCACCTGTATCTTCCTCTTCCAAAGTGTAAAGTTTGATCTGTCAAACCTCGGTATCTCATACTTCATTGTTGTCATCTTGTCCGCCATTGTTTCAAATCAAACTAACTATAAAAAAATCTTCTTGCTCTGATACCAAACTGAAACGATCGATCGAAGAGTAACAGAGCACACCTCAACCCACATATATACAAACACAGCAGAAACATAGATCGTTTTGTAAAAGAAAGAAATTTGAATAAACATAGACTGCAAAAAGGAAGAGGAGATAATCAAGCAATAAAACAAGACAAAAGAAAGTACACCAGATATAATATGGTTCAACCTATCAATTGGCCTACATCCATAGGGAAGACCTCCTCGATGATTCTTCTATTGAAATTCTACGGCACAAGAAGTACAAAATTGATAGGAGATATAAGAACCTCTCTTTACAAGGGAAAACCTCACTTTTTCCTCTCAAAAAAAGCCTCACACCACTCTAGATGCATACATAAATCCTTTGCCTATTTCCTCCCTTTAAATAAGCTTTGGAACCTTAAAAAACTTGGCCCAAACCGCATTCAGATCGAAGACAAGACTCTAAATAGCACCCAAACATGCCATCTCATCATTGGATCACACCCGGCATCTCTCTTGACCGTTCGATCATGCAATCGTGCAAGAAATAGAGCTATAAATTGCATAGACCATGAGAAATCACCTAGAAAATGGCATCGGTCCATCGTGGATCATGCAAAACCTAGGAGAAACGTCGCCTGGTCCACGCGACCTCCATGGACCATGTGAAGTTGCCACGGGCTGCACGCCCATGCAGGCGCATGGATTATGCGAGAAACAGAGTTGTAGACCGTATAGACCACGAGAAATCCTCTGAGAAATGGTTCTAGTCCATCATGGACCATGCGAAAATCAGAGAAAAAGCCACCTGGTCCATGCAGCCTCCATGGACAGCATGAAGCAGCCACGAGCCGCACGCCTACGTGAGCACACAGGGCTGCCCGCCTGCGCACGCCTAGGCCTAGCCTGTGTGCTTCTGGGCCATGCTCACGATCCTGAGCCACTTTTTCTAGGTTTCTCCACATGGGCTTCAAACTTATCAAACCATGATGTATTGGATTTGGGCCTTTAGGATCTATATGTAAGATTCCTCCGTCTACACTTGGGCCATAAAAAATAGATGCCGGATCATGTCATATTTATTTGTAGTTACAGTTGATGATCCAGCTGGATGTGGGCCTCTAGGGAGGAGATGAGGGTATTATTCATAAGCCCTTGCTCCAAGATCAATATCTAGAGCCAATGCCAACACCACCACCGCCGCAACACAAAGAGCTACTTTCAGCTCCATATCTCTAGACAATGCTTTCTTGCAATGAGGAGAGATGGTTATGAGTTCTACCCATATATAGACTCCAATTTCGGGAGTACAGTTTGTCAAATATGCATAAACATCTATCCTTATCTATCTCGATAAAGAAAATGACATTACAATTTAGTTATAGCATGACCAGCAAAATCCAACATCAAAGATTTTCTCAATATAGCAAGAATTAATTGAAAGAAAAATTCATTCCACCACGAGGTTTGGTTGCTCCTTCGTAATTAACCCCTTTTGACAAAATATTTTATGTCTAGCATTTTCTTTTCATGGCCATTTTATTTTTAATCACTAGGTTATCTACATATGTGTACAGAACAAGTATAATTGTGCATAAAAGTGAGGTCAACTATGCCATTTTCTTCCAAAAAAAATGAAAAATCTTATCCACTGATTATTGGAGAAGGCCAAGTGTTCAACTCTGTATTATCATGGAGTTTATTATTAAATAAATCTTGTCCAAGGACTATTGCTAAAGTGATGTTCAAACCCAGGGTTCAGAATAAATATTCCCTGAATTAAGTATTCTATAATAGTGAGATATGAAATCCTCGCTCATTTAATGAAGTTAAAGAAACATTCCACTTGAGATAATGCTGTATTTGTTGGCTTTCATATAGGTCATTCCCATATTTATCAAAAGGGGAATGGACTTCAATGGGTGAACTTTTCTGATAAACAAGTATCAGATCTTATAATTTGTCAGTATTAGCACTAGATAATCCGCTAGATGTATAATAATATCATAAAGTAGAAGAAGTCACCAATGTATTTCATTGGGTCAATAGTATTTTTAGTACTTATATATTGTAGAGCAATTTTCAAATGTCAACTCCATCATTTCATAATAGAAAGATTTTCATGTTAAAGGGGGTACTTGGATCACTAAAATAGAAAACTTTTGAAGTTGGTCAGATAGCAAACGAGGCGAGATTTACAAGTAAAGAATGACAAACCCAATCGAACATAGTTTAGCTTAGTTATCTTTGATGTTATTTTATTTCCACATATTTTCTCATAACCTCCACGTATTTTACCTTAGATTGTCTTCAGTTCTTCCTACATCCTTTTAAACATATAAAACTACCTAATTTTATTAGAGCATGTACATCTTCAGTATGCATGCCCAAACCATCTCAAATGTGGATGGCCATAAGCCAGATCGGGCAATATCCCTACCCACCTTGTGATGAAAATTTTCATATCTAAATCTGCCTTATATCCATCTTGAGTTAAGTTAGGTCGGATCAAGTAGAGGTGTGGAACTCATCATGTAAATATTATAACATGATTACCATTTTGAAAGTAGAATTTAAGATAGAACTATTTTGGATCGGAATGGGACATATAATTATCCATATTCGATCCACATTCGCTTAAGATTTTTTTCTTTTAGAATCCATATCTATTCGAGATTTCAATCGAATCAGATAAAACACACCCCATTCAAGTCGGATTGGATTGGATATTAGATGGGTCGACTAAAATTACCTTTCCCAATATCATTCAATTTTTCTTTGTATTGTTTTAGTTTATCCAACTCAAGCAACTCTTTTTTTTGTGGTACAAACGTGCGGTCACGCTAATCTAGTGTGAGAGTAGCCCAATAGATCCAGATAAATAAAATCCTACAGAACTTGCAGGCAAACCTCATCCTATCTCCACAGTCAGTCGTTAGAGTGCTCAACAACAAAAATCGCTACCCAATCTGCTGCAGTATTTGCCTTTCTATAGATATGTCGGACTCTCACTGCAGTAGCTTGGTAAAGAAAGGCCCTAACATCACAGATAAGTAGATAACCATCAAGCTGTCTGGCCTCCTTCTGGATCCACAAAATGATAGTAGCAGAGTCACCCTCCAAAAAAATTCTTTCTGCAAAAAGCTGCTGCCTGGCAAAGGTGACACTAGTCCAATCAACATGAAGCTCCACAGTCGGAACTGAAAGCTCAAAGAGGTGGGAACCATCAACTGTCAAAAGTCTTCCATCCAGACCATGGATGACAAAGCCAGCTCTGCCCTGATCATCCCTGACACTGCCATCAAAATTCACTTTGACAAACCATGAGGGTGGGGGCTCTCAGAAAATGAAAAGAATCCTATAAGTCACTATCAGAATAGCCTAGGAGCTTTAGAGATCGGAGATGCTAAGGGACGAAGTGGTAGTATCAAACTAATAGTACTCCTAAGCTAAACAGATAGCTTTCCAGATCGTCCATGCCTAAGGTAGTGCAGTACAGCATGCTCCCCTGACTCATCCTCCACCTCGTAAACTGAACACAAGGTTGAAACCTCTATGCCACTCTCCCTGAGTAAAGTCCATGTAGGAAGCTGATCCTAGGCAAGCTTTCAAAGAAAAGTCTACACCCTAGGATGAGCAGCAACTCTCCAAATTCAGGCGGCCTCAATCTGTCTATTGGGCATCGGGCTGTACAAATGGGAGAGGTCTCTCAAGAGAACTTTTAGATAGAAAGAGCATCCCCAGACCCTCGCATCTTGAGTCGGATGCACCAGAAGTAGGATGGCAAGGACCCACTCCACAAGCGACCTCCCAAAAAAATGAGTGGTCTCCTGTACTCTAATCTGAAGCATCGACAATGATGAGGTCAAACACCCTCAAGTGGTCCTTGATCTCATTGCAGACAAAGATCAGCTAGCGAGATAGAGAAAAGCTAAAAATCCAGACATCCTGGATCACCTCTATTGAGCGACCATCACCTATCAAGTATCTGATTGGATCCATCACATCGGATCTCTGAGCACAAATCTCCCTCCAAATGAAGGAGCAACCCCAGACAGGCTGGATGGGAGTCCCCCGGCTCCACTCATCATAGTGGGCTCTCATCATACTGCTCCACAAACAGTCTGGTTAGAGTAAAAATTTGACTCCATGCCGGACAATCAAAGTCTCCCTCCTCATCAACAAAGAATGGATCCCCAAGCCACCGTCCCGCAAAGGCTGATATACAACCTCCCAGGAAAGCAAATGGAGTCGATGACAATCACACCCAAATTCTCAAAGAAAGTTACAAAAGTGCTGATCCATCCATTTGATACAAGCAACTGGGACAATCGTATTAGCCAGGAGGCAAATCGAAACTGAACTCAGCACCGATCTCACTAAAGTCATCCTCCTCATAAAAGAGAGGGCACCTGACTTGCCAGTCTGAAAAGTGCTCTTGGATCCGCTGCTCCAAGGGCCTACACTTAGCCCGCCACAACTGACAGCCTGTGATCGGAACATCGAGATAGGTCAGCATCCCAGACTGCTCTCGAATCTTCAGGCATTCCCTTATCATCGATCTGACCTAGGGCTTCATCCTTGGGTTGAAAAAGACCGCAAACTTCTAAATATTGACCAACTATCCAAATGCCCAGCAATTTGCCTTGATAATAGCAACAAAGGACTTGGTGTAATCATTTCTTAGTTTATATACTCTAATTTCACCATGTATCTTGGAATGGTAATTCTGACCTCGATCAAATCTACCATGTCCACAAGCTGGATATGACATTGGCAACTGATTGGCCAATCATGTCAAGATCGGTCACCTTGTTGCATTACAGGTTCCATGTCAAGATCACCCAGTTCCACATCCACTCTTTCTAGGACCACACATCAAGTCATTAGGCATAATGATAGTCACATGTCTCAAAGAAGAGTCACAATGCTGGTCCATACTAGTATATCTTCCTTCAACTTTTGGTTCCACATATAACTAGCTTGACCTAGTGATCTAGTTGGCTCTCTCAAAAGCTACCACACATTTCTATCCCCCTACCATCTTTTTTTTTTGATAAAAACAAAAAGGGAAGGGGGGCGACCAGCATAGCAATCCCCTCTGGGCATGACCATGAGAGTCTCCTTCCCACTGACGAATATTCAATTCGAAAAGCCATTATCGAGTGCCCCCTCTCCACACAAGTGGTGAGTATGTAATACCAACCCCGCCAAAGTCTAGAGGACCAGAACCCCATCCAACCCCCACGCTCGGGCTGCCTAAGAGGTCACTGAAGATCATTCCCCTCAGACATTTAATCAGCAGAACACATGCCTCGAACCCAGGTCACTTGGGTGGAAACCTAAGTCTGTTTCAACTGGGCTATCGATTCAGTGGCTACCATCTTTTATATATTCAACCCCTTTCCTCATCGATTTTAAGCTCCTATTTCACAAATTAACCTCCATTTTAGAGCTCTGCTAGCTTACAACCCCATGTCATGCATGGGATATGATTTTTTTCTTGAAGAAATATTTATTTATTAATATCTACTTTTTTATATTCTTCAAAAATAATTAAAATAGTGAAAAAATATTTTTATATGTAGTATGGATTATAAGCTATTTTAGTTTTTTTTTTTAATTTGGGGTTTTCTATGGTCCACTTGTTGTCTAGCTCCTCCTCAAATTCTTGTCCTCTTCTCATATAAGTACTCGTTCTTCTCTGCTTTGCTCTTTATCTCCAGAGCTCACTCTCTTTTCTTCTTTTTCACTACCATGGCAGAGGTCAAAAGGCTCTCAAAGAGACAAGACCTCATCTGGTTCAAGCATATCAGCACCCACCTGCACATTCGCAGCTTAGATCTCGACTCGCTTTAGAGGCTCATGCTATCTCTAAGGGCATGGCCGGCTAGCAATCCATCTGCAAGGCTATTGATCTAATCTTCTAGCTCATCTATGAGAGCAAGATCACCGATCATGCCATCCTCCTTGTCGGCTAGCCGGCACTGGCAAGACTACCATTGCCATGTGCCTCTCCAAGTTCCATGGCCAGGAGATCCCCTTCACCATCATCTCCGGCTTTGAGCTCTTCTCCCTCAAGATGTCCAACATTGAGGCCCTCATCCTAGCTTCCCACCTACTTTGCTTTACACCTCCAAATCTTGCTATCTTTTCTCCTTTTTCACTGCAATGGTGGAGCTCAAGATACTCTCAGAGAGTCAAGACCTCATCCGGATTGAGTGTATCAGTGTCCACTTGCAAATCCACAGCTTGGGCCACGACTTCACTCTAGAGGCCCACACTATCTCTAAGGGTATAGTCCACTATCAATCCGCCTGCAAGGCCATTGGCCTCATCCTCCAGCTCAACTATGAGGGCAAGATCACTGACCATGCCATCCTCCTCGCTGGCCAGCCCAGCACCTGAGGATAAGATCACCGACTATGCCATCCTTCTCACCTACCAGTCCAGCACTAGCAAGACCACCATTGCCATGGACCTCACCAAGTCCCCTACTTAGAAGACCCCCTTCATCAATATCTCTAGCTCTGAACTCCTCCCTCGAGATGTCCAAGATCAAGGCCCTCATCCAGGCTTTCTGCCATGCCATTGGCATCCGCATCAAAGAGTAAGCCAAGATAGATACATATGTCAAACAAAAGCTTTGCTAACATAAAAGCCTCTATACACACACACATATTAGATTAGATTAGATCAGAGCACATCTAAGTTCTCCTTTATTGTATCCCTCCCACAAAATATAAAGTGCAGTTCCAGCGTACATTTTAATATCCTCCACAAATATCTTCTTTCTTGCACAGACCTCACACAGCAGACTGACAAAACCACTCCAATCATGAGGGTCCTCTAGTAGGCCTCCAGGAAGCCAGGCTACTAGGAAGCTTATCCGAAACCCACCTCCCCAAATTCACACACTTTCAAAGTCCTCTCAGTCCACCCATATATTCCAACTCCCAAACCCTGCATCCAAATGTGCTCTATACCTCACTCCCACTCGCAGCTATCTCATTTCTCTAACATGTGTCAAACAAAAGCTTTACCAATGTAGAATCCTCTAGTCTTGATATATATATATATATATATATATATATATATATATATATATATATATATATATATATATATATATATATATATATATATATATATATATATATATTAGTTTTGTAGCCTAATAAAAATTTTATTTATTTATAATTATTATTATTATTGATGATGAAGACTCCAAGTTATATTTAGAAGTTATAATATATCTCTATCAGAAAAAGTATATCCAAAGAAAAAATAGGTCAATTATGGACTATGATACCAATCATCACCCCTTTTCTGGATAATTGCTCAACCCTATATTCTCCTCTCATTTCTATTTGACATTAATCTTCTTTTATCTTCTTAATCTTATCATGCACACCAACCATCATGATCTTGTTGTACCCTTGAAGTATAGACTTTAAATTTGTAATACTCCTATAGTTGCTTGAATGATTTGGTTCTACATTAATTGGATCTAATTGGGATAGGCTAATTGGAACATATGTGCATCAATTCAAGCAATTGAGAGTTCTTTGAAGCTTGTCGATAAGCAAAGGCTAGCTTATTGGATTTTGCTCCTTCGTAATTCTCATGGAGATGGTAGCTGAGCCCATCTTGTCTTGGTACTAATCCTATAAAATCTTCTACTTATCCTATAGTTTCTTCAATTCCCTTGCATAGATAAATGAACATGAATGAAATTTTATTATTTATTTGCACATGATATGAAGGATACACATATCACATGGGAGAAGAGAAAGAAGTGCTTCCTTGGCTAAGCCCATCTTGGCTTGGTTGGTGCTTCCTTAGTTTAGAAGTGCATCCATTCTATATGAGCAATTTGTGAGAGAGTAGTAAAATTATGGATTAAAGAGTTGGTAGCAAGTCCTCTACCCTTACTCTTTTCTTCGAGAACAAGGATTAATCTTCCTCTTCCTCTTTTCCTAAGAACAAGGAGAAGAGAAAGAAGCTTGTAAATTTTGTTATATCTAGGCTAGTGCTGCCGCCTAGACCATTAAGGAAGGTGCTGGCATAGGAGGCAAGTTGTTAATCTCCTCTACTACATTCTAGTAGGCAGGGCACCTTGTCTAGCATTTATTTGGATGATCATCACCATGAAATATTTTTTATTTTTTTAAATTTTTTAGATAGATGCAAATCCAATTCAAATTGGACAATCTCATGCCTAAAAGTTTAGACCAAATGATCAATTAAGGTCTCCAAATGTTGCCCAACTAGACAACCCTAGTGGGGTGGGGGGGTGAATTGGATTTTTCAAAAATAAAACAACTACGTGCTATTTTGAAAATCAGTGAAGTGAGTGAGCAGAATTTAATGTAGTAAAATAAACTAAAATAAAATGCAAATAGAAAGCAACCAAGAAAACAAGCAAGCCACAAACATAATTAAATTTTATAGTGGTTTGGTGCATTCCAGTGTTAGATGCATGTCTTAGAAGCTAATCTAGCTGACACATTTATTCTTTCTAGGATATAATTTTATATTTGATCTAATTATTTAACAATATAGGATAATTTTTTTCATTCATGTAGTGTACGTATCCATGAGTCATCTAAAAAATTAATAAAACGATGATACATATTCTCAAGAGTTGAGAATTTGAAATATATGTCATTAGTAATTAATTTTTAAATTACTCTTCATCGATAGATCATCATAGAGATGATGATTGATCTGATAAAATTGATGCATGAATCATTTTCTTTTAGATAGATGAGTCTTGAGTCTACAGTATGGAGACATTGAAGCAAGAGTGTAGATAGTTGTTAGAGAATAAAAATATTGAGCATAACCAACATGAGAAATTACTTGAATATCTATTCACTCATCTGTATCTTTCTCGATGATGTAGTGGTGTGACTGATTCTTTGACTTACGGTATGTCAACTATTCACAATGGGATTACTGTAGTTTGACTATATATATATTTAGTCCCTAATCATTCAGATTCCTACGGTACAGATTAGCTATAGTAGGTTCATTGTAGGAGTAAGATATACATCTAGATGAGATCTATCGATCTTGATAAATAAGAAAAAATGCTATGTGATTTATGAAACTGAGTTCTGATGATCATGACCATGACAGTGTGAATAATGAAAAAAAAAATTATGAGAGTTCACATAATGAATTCGAGTTGAATAAATCTTACATATGATAGATGATGAAATTTGATGAGTTTTTTATAATCTCTATTTTAGCAATTCATAATAGAAGAACTATATTAGATGGTAACTACACCTAAGAGGTTCATTCCTTTCATTCTGCTAAGTTGCCACTATATGCTGTGAGACGTCACTAATAGATTGTGAGATCAATAAGAATTATTTTGATCGTCAATAATTTTTATTTGATGAGTTAGAATTATTTTAATTTATTGAAAGAATTTTCAATGATATTCATGATAGAGATCATAATATATTTCTCTATCAGACAGAATAGACCTATGAGGTCATACACATAAAATATCCTAATTGATCGAATAGTTCAATTATGATTTTGAATCGCAGCAGGATTTGATTATCAATATGATTGATGATTGGACTGATTTGTCAAAGTTAAATGAGGAGACTCACTAATAGTTAGTAAGTTAAAGAAGGACTTATTTGTAATTATTGCTATGTTATTTGATTTGATTAAATAATAGGGGTTGAATCCTACTCAAATTAAATTTGGGTTTAATTTGATTAAACATGGTCTGAGTTTGACTCAGATTGGATTTCATAAGTCTAAAAGATTTAGACTCAATAAGCAGTTGACTTATTAAGAATTCAAATCACATTGGACTCTATCCTTAAAGGTGATTAATGTGCAGAAGGACTCTCCCCTAGATCTCATGCCTTATAAGAAATCACTGTGAGTTCTGATTTTTGCACGGACAAAAGGAGCACACAAAAGGTTGTGGTGCAACTTAATTCTAGAGAGTCCTAACACTTAGGACTCTATCCAAAACCTTAGAGGCATCAGTTTTTAATGTGGAACCATGGGGTGCCTCCTCTTAAGTGATTAGCGCCTCCTCTCAAGAGAGATTAGCATGAAAAACATAAGGATGGCATGCAAGAGATAGTTGGTACAAGAGGTTGGGACGTAACCCTTTTCCAAGAGTCCTAGCACCTCCAAACTCTCATCCAAACTAACCCTAAAAGAGTTTAGGGCATTGGAATATAAGATGGGTTTTAAATCAGCACCTTCAAATCTGATCTCTAGTAATGAGATTGGTGTGAAGTTGAGAGGCATGAGAAAAATAAAAGAAGATTGGGGTGCTGAAATAGTTTTCTTGTCTGCTCTCTTTCTCTCTTCACACATCCAAAGGGTTTGTTGTTCTGTTGCCCAACAAGACAACCAAGAGGAGGGTGTGAATTAAATTTTTAAAAATTTAAATAAGATATATGCTGATTTTATAAAATAATAAGGAATCTGTGAGTGCAGAAAATTATGGAATCAAGTAAGCTAGAATATAGAAAATATGGAAGGAAGAATAGAAGGCAAGCAATACACAAATACCATAACTTTTATAGTGGTTAGGTTCTCCCAACACCTATGTCCACTCTCCAAGATCTTTTTAAAAATTTTTACTATAATCTATCCAAGATTATAATCAGACAGTTTTTTCGAACTCACTATCCAAAACTTAATTAGTTTTACACAGAATCACCAACCAAAACCTAATCCAAGCTAACCTTTGGCTTACAATCTAATTGCAAGATTTGGATGAGCTTATCTTCTAGCTTTAATCTCTAATTGAAATTAGTTACAATAGAATAGATGAAAATAAAGTAACAAAATTACAAAAGCTCCTTTAATGAGCAAATAATTATCGATGAAGTATGTGGAATCTCTTTTTGAGGAAGTTTTTCGGTTGAAAGAGTTGTTTTTTTGCTGAAAAAGCTCTGTTGATTTGATGGTTCAGGTGGTTGAGAAATAAAAGTTCTCAATTCAATGCTCTTGACCTTTTCTTATTATCTTTCAGCTCTCTCTTTGATTCTCACTTTCTTGTCTTGTCAATCAATTGTTGGAAGAGTTAAATCACTATTTGAAAGTCTAAAAAGCTATTTTTGACTATTGAAATCCAAAATAAAGTCATTGGATATAATTCTACAAAGTTTTGAAAATTCTGTAGAACTAGCGGTTGGAACTCGAGTCGACCCGGATTGGGCTCGAGTCGACTCGAATGGCCTTCGAGTCTGCCTTTTTAAAAATCCAACACTCTATCTTTTCCTACAACTTCAACTCAAATAACTCGAGTTGATTCGATCGGCTGCTCGATACTTTAGTTTTTTATTCTAAATAATTATAATTCTACCATTTCTCATCCGAGTCAACTTGGATGAAATTTGAGTCGACTCGAGGATATGCCAGCTGAAATATTTGCATGTCAGAACTTTTTTTCTTCTATTGTCAGCTTGAGACGTCGACTCAAATTTTTCTTGAGTCGACTCAAGATACATTCAATTGAATTTTTTTGAATTTTTTCAAATTAAAACATGTCTTGATTCCAATCTTTTGATGACCTTTTCCACTTTAGTTTCAAAGTTCCTTTACTCCAATTAAGCTTCCAAAATCTTTTCTTTGAAATTTGTTTGAGCCTTGAGGATCATTTTTTTTATACCTACTAATTTACCTGAAACATCAACTTAATGAAATTATTAGACAATTCATATACTCAAATATTTTTCTATTCATCAAAATTAATTTCTGGGGTCAATAATCTCTCTCTTTTTGATGATGACAAAATTTTGAATATATGAGCAAATGATATATAAATATAATGCAAGAATCATATTGAGTCAAAATTAAGCCCAAGCGAGTTTGAAGATATTATCATAAGATAAGAATATAAACTCCTTCTTGATTTTAGATCTTTCTTCCCCTTATTGTATGCCTATGTCTTTAGATTTATCTCTTCTTCAAATTATACTTGTATGGCCATTGTAGTGCAAGGAGATAGAGATATCAAGGCAATATCATGATTTGAGCAATGTTTATATCATTTATAAATGTCAAAGCAGTATATAAGTATTAGATAGAGTATTATGGCTTCAAAGTTGCAAAGGAATTACAAATATAATAGTTTCTTTCCCATAAGCATTGTCTTTGTGGAACTTTTGCAGCATCATATAACTTAGCTTTCAAATAATCTTCTCACATTTTGACTCATATAGATAGTCTTAGTTATCTCCCCCTTTTTGTCATCATTCAAGACATAATGTAAATAATAGCACATCAGAAATCAGAAAACAAAATTCATTAGATAAAATAGGAGTTTTGCATTGTATCAAATATAAAATGAATGTACTGCACAAAATAGTAGATGTAGTACATCAAGGTATAACAAACTCAGAATATGTCCATACATTTGAATACATCAGTGGCTAATACATCAGAAAGCATACTAGATATTTAATAATAAACCTAAATGGCCATAAGGCACTAGCTCTACTCTATATCAGAGGAAATGTCTAAAAATCCAAATGAGCTAGCCCTAGAGGTGAAGGGTCCAACTCATCGACTCCTGATCCTACTGGATAGACCAATAGCACTCGGAGCTGGAAATCCTACGCCAACCCTAATATAGACTCTGAATGGAGGTCGGGCCTGACTGGTAGAAGGCTAAGTGAGCAGACGAGATATGGACTGAGACTGGAGTTAAGTAGGCTAAGGCATAGAGGCAACGGCTACTTTGGTGGCTACTGCATCTACTACTACAACTGCTGGCACTACTCTAGGGGCTAGCCACTCAATCATGCCTAATAGACTACCCATGGAGGATAGTATAGAAAGGATGTCCTCCTGCTGTGCTCATCCTAATCCTCTAATGGCTACCTACATCTGAGTGCTCTTGAACTTAAGGCTCTCCCTCAATCTAGCTATCTCTCCAGCTAAGTTAGAAATATCAGTAGGTGCATCTGATTGGGATCTTTTCTGCTCTAATGCAGTTGGTCTAGCTCTCATCTCATCCTAAAATGCATCAAGTCTATCTAAGAGAGCTCTCACTTCGGCACTCACCCTAGCTTAGATCATATCAGCCAATCTCTTAAGTGTGGCAGTATTAGATGTTGCTTGCTAAGAAGCAGGGGTCACAGGTGGTGATATGGGTGGAGCAGCAGTGGTACGTGATGGTGGGGCCTGATCATGAATAGCTGAAGGTGGGGTGAGAGATGATGGCACTAGAGGTACAGAGATAGGAGGCTCTCCAGTCAGCTCTACTCTATCCTCAATCCTTTTCTGACCAGATACTTTTCTAACCACCTACCTCTGACTACATGATACTTCATTTTATTCAGAGATCTATCATCATAAATGTCAAAGTGTGATAGCTTCTTGTAAGTCTCATTCTTTAGAGGGACTCCTACTTTCATAAATATTTTGGTGAGGGGCATATCATAAGGTAAACAAACTTTCTTATTTGATGCCACCTCCCTCATCTGGTGTGACATGATCCTTGGAAGGTTCAAAGGCATGCCTCTGACAATATACATCATAACCATAAGCTCCCTCTTAGATACAAAATCATGTCTCCCCAGCTTAGGGATAA
Source organism: Elaeis guineensis (assembly GCF_000442705.2). NCBI lineage: Eukaryota > Viridiplantae > Streptophyta > Magnoliopsida > Arecales > Arecaceae > Elaeis > Elaeis guineensis. The sequence goes on along the minus strand of NC_026001.2, from coordinate 92,491,154 downwards.
GGATCCCTCTTATCATGTGATGCATAAGCCTCATCTCAAGTATTAGGATGTTGGCAAGTACATCACCCTCTACATCATCTCTCCCTGCTATAGCTCTCAACCCTTCCTTTTTGTCTGAGAATCTCTCAGGTATAATCCCACTATGGAGAATCTCAAAAATCTATCCAATTATCTCCTCAGTAAGATCAAACTCAACTCTTTTAACAGTAGAACTAACTTCTCCAAACCCTCTCTTTAGGCTCTCATAAAATTCTCTCACCAAATGGGGATACATGGGTAGATCAATGGTACAAAAATTTTCCACCCATTCCTTCAATCCATCTACTCATAGAAAAATTATACTTATCAAAGAAGCTAAAATCTATTTTTCTTTCCATGGCTATTGCCCTAGTTGCCAACTTTCCTATCAGCATGGAATAAGGAGGAGGAGGAGTTTTATTACCTAAATTTTTGGTTGCTTGCTCCTCTTCCCTGGAGGATTCAACTTAGAAATATCCAGCTTTCTTGCCAAATACAAAGGATTTTAGAGAACTCCATGAGCTTCGAGCTCTTTAGGATCCTCCTTTTTCATGTGCTCAAAAGAAGAAAATGCATCCAAAGTATATGATGAAATGCTCGGTCTCCGACACTTAACCATGGTCTTGTATCCACTCCTTGCTTGGGACATTCTTGAAGCATCACATAGTCTAGGACCAGCCATACCATGGCATATGGTGTTATATGTCTTAAAGAACTCATCTCTGGGGATATGATTTTGACCCTTTTATCATTAATTACCATCAATAGTTAAAGAATGACTTTCTATCAACCATGAAATTTATAATATTTTTAATCAAAAAATAGAATATCAAGTTGTATTAAACCTAGCTTTGACTGATGAAGATCGCCCCAACAAATACAACCCGAGTAGAAATCTTACTCAAAAAGTTCATTGTCTTGCTTGAATTGATTCATGTTTTTTGGTGCAATACTCCAAGTCTCACATGCTTGAATTCTTTCATAGCATTAGAGCCAAAGTGTGAAATTTAGGTTGCCGAGCAAGGCCATTTGTTTCTTTGGGTACTCTTTCTTAGATTGATTCTAAAATACATTAACCCCTCTACAATTGTTAGCAAACGTGGCTTAAATTAATCTTGCACCCTAAAAGAGCTTATCTTGCTTAATGCACACCTTGTTTAGAACTAGTTTTATAAAGCATATGCCAAAGTAAGACGTCCTACTCAAACTTTCTTCCTTTTTTATTTAAATAGTGATATCAATCTTGTTCTTTTTCAAAAAATAAAAGACTTAGATGTAATGGAACTAAACTTTGAAGATCATGAAAGAAAAAAAAAATATCTATCTTGGTTAGCATAACTAAATAAAATAAAATTAGAAATTTAATATCCTAATATTAACGAGCAATGATTTCAATGAGTAGAGTCTATAAAAGAGATTGAGGATCTCCTTGGTTAAACTATCAAGTAAGAAGCTTGTAAGAGTTATTTAGCGGAATACTACTATATTCTTCCAAACATTCTCTCTTATTTTTCTAAGAATTCTAATCTATAATACTCAATTGGTAGGCTGACTTAGAGATAATTATGAGCAAGCAAAACTTTTAAGTGCCATACGATGGTTTGAGAGACACCAAGCTTTGCCATAGGCTTGTTAGCTATTCTTCAAACAACCACACTGCATCAAGAAGCTTTGCTCACCCACAATCTCCTCCAAATCAGCTTACTAATCCAACACCACAGGCTAAAACTCTTAGAAAGGAACATTTCCACTTCCTTCCATAAAAACTTAGAAATATCCAACTTTCTTGCCAAATACAAAGGATTCTAGAGAACTCCATAAGGTTCTAGCGCTTTAGGATCCTCCTTTTTGATGTGCTCAAAAGAAGAAAATGCATCCAAAGTATATGATGAAATGCTCGATCTCCGACACTTAACCATGGTCTTGTATCCACTCTCTGCTCAGGACATTCTTGAAGCATCACATAGTCTAGGGCCAGTCATGCCATGGCATATAGTGTTATATGTCTTAGGACTCGTTTGGTTGACAGAAAGTAGAGGTAGAAAGAGGCACTTCTTGAGAAGTGAAGAGGGAGCCTCTTGTTTGGTTGAAGTTTTAAGAGGAGAGAGAGTGAAAAAAAAACTCTTTCTATAGGAAGTTACTTTTCACATTTCATAAGAGGAAGAAACCCATGGGGGAGGTAGGTTTTGGTACTTCTTATGAGATAAAAAATGGTGCTACTTTTTTCTTTCCTAAAATATCTCTCTAGATCTATAGTCAAGATTTTGTAAAATATCAATAGATAATTAGGATAAAAATAATGAATAATGATATAATATTATATTAATATTATTCTAATATTTATATAAATATAATATTAATATTATAATATTTATTATAATTTAATATTATTTTAATATTTATATTAATATAATATTTTATTAATATTAATATTATTTTTATATCTATATTAATAAATTTATTATATTAAAATATTAATATTATATTAATATATATTAGTATTATATTAACATAATAAATTATTATTATCTAATATTATATTATAATATGTTAATATTATATTTATATTAATATTAACATAATATTAATATTTTATAAAGTTGAAGAGCAAAAGGATATAGTCTTATATCTATTAAGGGTATAATAGATATTTTATATAATTTTTCTAAAAAAATAGATGTTCAATCAAACATTAGCTATTTTGTAATAAGTTACTTTTCTATGGTCAACCAAATATATCAAAATTTTATTCTCAAAAAATAATTTTTCAGAAAGTAACTTTCTGAGAAGTTATTTTGTGGGAAGAAATTTTTTTTTCACGAACCCAACATCCTTAAAGAACTCATCTCTGGGGATATGATTTTGCCCCTTTTATCATTAACTACCCTTAATAGTTAATGAACAACTTTCTATCAACCATGAAATTTTTAGTATTTTTGAGCAAAAAATAGAACATCTGTTGACCCCATGATTGATTTTGATGATCGTAAAATTTTGAGTAATTATGAATCTAACCATATATTTCAAGAGTGGTTGTAGATCTTTTCAGATATTTAAATTAAAAAAATAATCCATGAAAAAGATGTCCCCAAGATTTACTAAGTTAAAAATTTTAATGAAAGATTTTTAAGTTTCAGACTTAGTGGAGCCAATCCCAAAGCAAACTCCTTCATTGAAACAGATGTTAAAATGAGCAATTTCAAGTTTCAAGAGGAATAGAGTCGACCCTAGGAAGATTGGAGTCGGCTCTAGCATATTGGGACAGCACTGGCACGCAGTCAAGCCAACTCGAAGAAGATCCGAGCTGACTCCCTTAGAGAAATAAAAAATTAATTTTTCAGATCCTGTGGTCGAGCCGACTTAAGACCAATTCGAGCCGACTCAAAGGCAATTGGAGTCGAACCCAAAGAAAAAGGAGTCGACTCCAAGCTTAAAATAGGCTCCAATGGTTAGTTTTTTATACTTCTCCAATGGTCTGATTTTCACTCCAACAGCTAGTTCAAGCCCTCCAATGATCCAATCTCAATTTCTAGCCATTGTCAAGTCTATTAAAAGGTGGAGAATCAAAAGAAAAAGAAGAAAAATAAATTGAAAAAAAAATCATCTAAATTTGAGTGAGCTCCATTGAATATCCAAAAGAAAAAAAAAAAAAGAGTTTGAGCTATAAATTTAGAGAGTATTCAAGAGTGATCATCTATAATTTTTGAGCATCTTCTTAGCCTTCAAAGAAGAGAAGACAAAGCTACAAGAGCAATCATTTAACCTCTTCTTTGCACTTCAAAAAGAGTTTCTTTTTGTGTTTCATTTTGTGCTGAATTTATTTACTTATATTTTTATTTCTTTATAATTTTTTTGAGAGAAAAAAACTTGGGGTTAGGCCCATCCAAGCCCAAAATTAGATAAGTGTAAGGTTCGATTGGTGAGCTCAAAAAATCAAGTGGATAGTTAGTGAGTCCGAATAACTAACAGTATAAAGGTTTTATTTGATTGACCTTGGTTAAAACTAATTACATTTGTTTGTGAGTCTGAAAAAAATAAACACACTGTAATCAAGGGAGGATTATAGTGAAAATCTCAAGAAAAGCTTGGGGAGTAGACGTAGAAGCGGGTTGCTCCGAATCACTATAAAATTCTTTGTATTTGTATTGTGCCTTCTCTCATTGTACTACTTTACTTGTCTTGCATGCTTTGAATTTGAGCTTAGCATAATTTAAATCTTGCATAGTCATTTATATATCTTGATTCTGCTGCTACTCATATTACATATCACCACAAACACTCAAGTGACTTTATTTTGAAGCATATACTTATTTTAAGTTTTAATTTAGCTAAAAGTTTTAATCAACCTAATTCATCCTTTCTCTTGGGTTGCTACTCTCTAGACAACAAGTGGTATCAGAGCAGGTGCTCTAATATTAGTTGTTGACCTAGTGGTCAAGAGCCAAAGATCTTGCAACCCAAAACAGATTCTTTGTTTAATAAAGGCCGTGCTATAGATAGACCCCCACTATTTAATGGATTGTATTATATTTATTGGAAGGCTAGGATGAAGATATTCATATGATTGCATGATTACAATTTGTGAAAAATTATAGATGATGCCCCACATACACACACTACATTGATTAATAGATTTGATAAAGAAATGATTCAATTAAATGCTAAGACTATGAACATACTTTCTTGCTCTTTAGATATTAATGAATTTAGTATAATTTCTTCATGTGTTTTAGCTAAGTAAATTTAGGAGAAATTGAAAATAATTTTCGAGAGAGCAAATCAAAGAGAAACATCAAGCTTCCAAGAAGAAAAAGAAGCTCACCCCAACCTATGCCTCATGGCCCATGAGGATGGAAAGCAAAAGAAGAAGAAGCAAAAAAGAAAGAAAGCATCAATTATGGGAGAGCAAGAGAGAAAGAAAAAATAAGAAAGAGGAGTGTATTACAAATCTTTGCCTCATGGCTAACAACGATAAGGTAACACTTGAAAACTCTTCCGAATTTACTTTTGATGAAATATTTGAGGTCTTTAATAAATTAATGAATGAATTCAAAAAATTAAGACTGAAAAATAAAGATCTTAAAAAGTCAAATCTTAGTTTAATGAAAGAAAAAAAAAATACTTTAACTAATGAAAAGGAAGAATGGTTGAAATCTGAAAAATCATTGGCTAAAAAAAAATTTGAGCTGAAAGAAAAAAATGAAAATATGAAATTCTGTCTAAAAGAAAATGAAAATCTTCTGAAAGAAAAGAAAGGACTTATGAGAGAAAATAAAAAACTAAGATAAGAGATTGAAACCTTGAAATCCATAGCTGAAAAATTTACCCTTAGCTTTCAAAATCCTCAATCTATGGTAAATAATAATAAGGCTATTTTCAATAAAACTAGTTTCAATTCTTTAAGAAAACAGCAACATACTAAACATATGTTTACAAAAGCTTCATTTGAAAATTATTCTATTAAATATTTTAAATGTAATCAACTTGGCCACAAAATTTCTAAGTGTAATTTTAAAAGAATTGGCCATATATTTATTAAACAAATTTGGGTTTCAAAAGAAAAACTGAGTACTAACTCCTATGGACCCAAGAAAGCTTAGATACCAAAAATCAACAAGTGATTTTGCATGTATACTAAGGATCCAATGGAGTAAAATAAGAAAAATTCTTTTGGATGGATGCCTTGAAAAAAAAATTGGATGGACAATGATGTTGCTTGATAAAAGCTAAATTTTTCTCACATCATACCATTACTAATCTCTGATATTATTTTGCTTAAATGATTGATTTTGATGGTTCATACATATGCATGATATTATGATGAATTCTCATTGCTTGTTTGAGTATATTGATAAATTTATTCTCTTAATTTGAATATCATTATAAGCATAAGTGTTATTTTCTGCAGACTCTTAATTGCTCACAACATGCTATCACTTGTGAAATTTAAATTAAAATGAGCTTGATTATACGTAAATTATTTAGGTGCAAAACTCTCAACTAAACCTTTGACATTATGATAAAACATGTAATCATAGAAATATATCAAAAATTGAATGATTCAAAGAACAGCAAGATAAAACATTTATTCATAAAAGATCAATCGCTTAATATTGATGATTTGCATTGCATCCTAGGCCTGATCTTTAAGGTTTTGAAAATTTTCTAGTTAAGCCTAATCTTTAAAGCCATTATCTAGTTCCCCTTGACTTAATCTGATCCTATTTATTTTGATTGATTATAAAATCTTAACTAATTAATTTTTGATCCCCCAAATTTATTTGAATATCAGTCTTGATCTTTGATTTGATTGTCTATTGATTCTTATTCAATTTGATCAAATTTCTTTTAAAACAAAAATTTTTTGAACTATTTCTGCATTAGGGAGTCAACTTGTGGACCTAGGGAGTTGACTCATGACTTCTAAAGAAAAAATAGTTCTCTTTTCATAAAAAATTGGTATCCCTAGAAATCTATCTTTTCGGTATATGTAGCCCTCATGCATTTGGATGTATAAATGTATTGATCACATTTTGTAATGACTTTCAAACAATTAATAAAAATTTGATCTTTCATGAAAATTAAGTATTCTTGATGCTCACATTTATGTCTATTTGTTTGACTAAAAATATGCCTTGCTCACAGAACGAAAAGAGAGAAAATATTATCCAAATATTATAAGAGAAATTTCTTAAACTTAAATGAAAGTTTATTGATAAACTTTTATACTTTCCTAGTCTTGACCTAGCCACATAAATTTGCTTGAGCATCTATGTAGTTTTATCCATCTCATATAATTTGATTATTATCAAGAAATGAATTTCATTTTTGAACTTAACAAGAGAATCCATTTTTGAATTATTTTAAAAAATTATTTTATTCCTAAAAGAGAATTTATTGATGAATATTTATACTTTGATTGGTACTATCATATGCTATCATGGCTTGATCTTATCTTTATTTCTAATAATCAATTGATATTAAGCTAAACTTAAAATATATTCTTATACTTTATTATGATTGATCAATTTTTAAATGAATTTAAAAGCTTACTCTTCTCTAATCATTAAGTGGTATCGAAATATCAAGAAAACCAAAATTGGTCTGCACTTTAGTAATATCAAATTTTACTTTGAGAAAATTATTATTGATATTAGATTTAACTTTCTAGATAATTAGCATAAAGTCGATTATTTTCACAAATGGTATCAAGAAAATTTATCTTAAAATTTTTTTCAAACTTAGTATCAAAAGTGTCATTCTTGTCTTATACTTTATTGAGTTATTTTTGATAAAATAATTAAATATTTTATCTCAAATTTATTTTGCATTGATATACTCTTGATATGATATCATTTGAGACAAATTTGAAAAACTAATGAACTTGAATGAACTGAAAAAGAAAAGATATTTTAGCTATTTCTAATGCTCAAAATCCTTAAAAATTGAATAGCTCTATTTCTTCTGAATTTATTTTAAGTTCAAAGCTATTCTTTGACTAAATTTGAGAAGCATTTCTTTTTAAATCTATGGTTTTGAGAAAAAGAAAATGCACAATTGAAGTTGTATTTTATAAAATCAGCCAAGTTAAATTGAATTTAAAATGAGGAAGAAAGGTCTCTAGAACTTAATCTTATTCTGATCAAAAATTCTGGTTGAGTTGTGTTGAAAGAAATAACTTGTGAACTTAAAAAGAAATCACTTATGTTGCTTGATTTATCCATCTTTGATTTGAGCATATATATATATTTTTGATTTGTCTATTCATACTTTGATGATTTGATTGTGTCATCATTTTTAATAATCAATTAATATTTCAAAAATACTTTTGAATTTGATGATCTAAATTTGAAAGTTAGACAATCTAAATTAATTTAAAAGTTAAATTCATATTAAATATGCTTGATTTGAAAGAAAAAGGGAGAGAAAAATTGAAAAGTAAAATTTTTCAGCAATAATTGTGAAAAATAGGGGGAGAAAACCTTATTGAAATACTTAAAGGGAATTCATTATGAAATTAATATGCATGACTTGTCTTAACCAACTTATTCTATTTACTCATTTTTGAAAATCTTTATTAACCTCTTAAAGAAAATTTATTCATGAACTTCGCATGAGTGGATCTTGTGCCAATTAATATGTATCAAGATCTATTTGATCAATATATTTTACAAAATACTCTTCATTCTTGATATCCTTGTTTTTGTCTTCCAAATTATTGTTTCAATCTTTTGGGGAAAAAAGAATTGATCATTTAGTCTCAAAACTAACTCACAAAGCCATATTCTTAAACTAATTTGAGACAAAATTAAAAATTTCATGCCTTTTTGCACGTATTTGAGAGATACTTTCTAAGAAGAGGACAATTTGAATTTTACATAATGACTTGTTTTGACATCGAATTCCTAAATACACCAGCCCAAAAGTACTTTACTTTGAAATTTCAAAATGACAAGATAAGTTTTGAAATTTTTATATCTAATTGTATTCAAGAAAATGGTTTGAATTGATGCATTTAAGAACAAAGGGAAATGTGCCACAAATCTAAATCTGATACACACTTCCAATTTTAAAACTCACTTGAAGATCTTAATGTACTTAAGACCACAAAAATCTGAATTTGAAAAGGTAAATTCAAGTTGGATTTGAAAGGGGGAGAGATGTTTGTTAACTCAAAATAATTTATGTGAAAAAAAAATAAATTTTGATCCTAAATTCTTAAATAAATTACTTTGTGATTTTCTTAATTTGAGCTCTCATGTACTTTTGATCATTCAATTTGATTTACTTGATTTGATTACCAAAATCTTGTGGATAGCAAATTAGTATTAGATGAACCAATTGATTCTCAATCTTGAAACTTATTGAATTAAAAAATCATTCTTACACCAAGAAATGAATTACTAAATCTGATTTTGGCATCAAGCAAATCATTTGAAGAGTTTTCCTTGATGCGCAATGAAAAATATTTATAAATTTATTTTAGTTCTAATTCTATATGTTAGAACCATTAATTTGCTCGATATATTTTTGATACATATCTTTTGTGGATTTAAATGAAGGATTTTTATTAAGAAAAGAAAAGATTGAATATTGAAGAAAATTTTATGCTTGATTTCAGTGCTCAAATCTTTTGAAAAGCTCTATTCCCCTTATAAGCTCGAAGTAATTGTTTATTTATTTGAAAATCTGATTTTAGAGTAAATTTCATTCAAAAAGGAGAAAAGCTTTTTGATTTTTGAATTCAAGCTAATTTTAAGAAGGTTGATGTGTTTTAAACGTATATTGATTTAAAAGAAAATTTTTTGAAAAGGAGATGATTCACTTAAATCTAAATTTGATATATTTTGATACATTTAATACTCTAATTGATATTCTTGACCAAACTTTCTGAATCTGAGTATGAATCATTGAGTTATACCACTCAAGAACTTAAGTAAAGAAACTCTAGACTAGAAACACCTTGTAAGAAATTTTAATGAGGATTGAATTAAATCAAGCAAGCAAGTCTAGCCTAGAAATTAAATTGGAGAACAAAGGCTATCAAAGAACTCCTGATACGCTTGGCACACCATGTTTCTAGCATATTCAATTGATACCATTCTTACATCCTATTGATTTTGATGATTTTTCTTACTCCTTCCCATGAGCTTTTTGATATTGTCAAAAAGGAAGAGAGAGCAGTGTTGAGTATATGCTTGAGCTTGTATGTTTCATGCTTAGAATTCTTGAAAATATTTAGATTATAAAAATATTTAAGAATTTGAATCTTAGATAAATTGAAACATTCTTGATATGTACATTCTCTCACTTCATTATTTTTACTAGCCACTTAGTTGAAATACATTAATTTTATTTTACACATATACTCGAAGTTTTGCCATTATCAAAAAAGGAAAGATTGTTGACCCCATGATTGATTTTGATGATCACAAAATTTTGAATAATTATAAATCTAATCATATATTTCAAGAGTGGTTGTAGGTCTTTTCAAGTGTTCAAATTGAAAAAATAATCTGTGGCAAAGATGTCCTCAAGATTCACTAAGTCAATGATTTTAAAGAAGGATTTTTAAGTTTCAGACTTAGTGGAACTGATCCAGAGCAAAAGGAGCCGATCCCTTCACCGAAACGGGCATTAAAATGAACAATTTCAAGTTTTCGAAGGATTAGAGTCGACCCCAGGAAGATTCGAGTTGACTTTGGTGCATTGGGACAGCGCTGGCATGCAGTCTAGCCGACTCGAAGAAGATCCGAACCGACTCTCTCAGAGAAATAGAAAGATGATTTTTTAGATCCTGTGATCGAGCCGACTCGAAGGCAATTGGAGTCGATCCCAATGAAAAAGAAGTCAACCCCAAGCTCGAGACGGGCTCCAATTGCTAGTTTTCTACACTTCTTCAATGGGATGATTTCCACTCCAACAACAAGTTCAAGCCCTCCAATGGTCCAATCTCAATCTTCAGCCATTGTTAAGCCTATTAAAATATGAAAAATCAAAAAAAAAAGAAGAAAAATAGATTGAAAGAAGAAATCATCCAAATTTGAGTGAACCCCATTGAATATCCAAAAGAAAGAGAAAAGAAAAGAGTTTGAGCTATAAATTCATAGAGCATTCAAAAGTGATCATTCATAATTTTTGAGCATTCTCTCAGCCTTCAAAGAAGAGAAGACATAGCTACAAGAGCAATCATTCAACCTCTTCTTCACGCTTTAAAAAGAGTTTTTTTTTTATATTTTATTTTAAACTAAATTTATTTACTTATATTTTTATTTATTTACAAGTTTCTTAGAAAGAAAGAAACTTGGGGTTAGGCCCATCCAAATCCAAAATTAGATAAGTGTAAGGTTCGTTTGGTGAGCCCAAAAAATCAATTGGATTGTTAGTGAGCTCGAAAAACTAACAGTATAAAGGTTTTGATTGGTTGACCTAGATTAAAACCAATTGGGTTGGTTTGTGGTTTCAAAAAAATAAACACCCTGTAATCAAGGATGGATTATAGTGAAAATCCCAAAGAAAGCTTGAGTAGACGTAGGAGCAAGTTGCTCTGAACCACTATAAAATTTTTTATATTTGTATTATGCTTTCTCTTATTTTACTACTTTATTTATCTTGCATGCTTTGAATTTTAGTTTAGCATAGTTTAAATCTTACATAATCATTTATATATATCTTGATTCCGCTCCTACTCATATTATTTATTCACCACAAACACTCAAGTTAGTTTATTTTGAAATACATACTTGCCTTAAGTTTTAATTTGGCTAAAAGTTTCAATCAACCCAATTCACCCCTCTCCCCCTCTTGGATTGCTACCTCTGGACAACAACATCAAGTTATACTAAACCTAGCTTTGACTGATGAAAATCACTGCAACAAATGCAACTCGAGTAGAAATCTTACTCAAAAAGTTCATTGGCCTATTCACTTGAATTGATTCATGTTTTTTGGTGCAATACTCCAAGTCTCACATACTTGAATTCTTTCATAGCATTAGAGCCAAAGTGTGAAATTTAGATTGCCGAGTAAGGCCATTTGTTTCTTTGGGTACTCTTTCTTAGCTTGATTCTAAAATACATTAACCCCTCTAACAATTTTTAGCAAACTTGGCTTAAATTAATCTTGCACCCTAAAAGAGCTAATCTTGCTTATTGCCCATCTTGTTTAGAACTAGTTTTATAAAGCATACGCCAACCAACGGCCGCATTAAAGTTCACATCACCTAAACCTCATGAACTTCATCTTTGTCAAAGAATACCCCTAGCCCACCCCTCTTTTCCTCTCTCTGCTCTTCAACAAAACTTGCTATCACAACTACAAATAAATTTTGTATATATACATACCACGATTTTTTTGTGAAGAGTCCTCTTTCCAAATCTCAACCATGTTCATGTTTCAAGTTCCCAAAGAAAATGGGCAACGTTATTGACAATTAAGCTTTTCTTAACTGGTTGGTACCTCTCTCCTTGAGTATTTGCACTAGCAAGATTTTGAATCCAACTCGTAATGCTCATGGTCCTATTGCATTTTTCTAAAAAGAAAAGACTATTTTCTACTCACGAAACAAAGGAAAAAAAACCTGACTTAATTCAGCTCAACTATGTTTTGTATGATCGAAACCTAATTCAGTTCCAATTAGATATATCTAATAGTTATTTGCAATGATGCAATGTGAATGACATATTCACCTTATGACCGCCATATCTTATCTACGACACCTTTTTTTCATTGATTTTTCTTTTGGATTAACCCTTATAACCTTTTCACTCATATGGGGTTGTTTGGATGAATTTGTTGAAAATCCCATTGGATTCATGGATTGAGTCAATGAGATCAATTAGATAATAAGTTTAGCTAGGTCTATATTCATTACTATCTAGGATTTAGGCCCAAATCCCATAAGAGAAAAAACTCGATAGATAAGTGTATCATCTAAGTGATTTTACTGATCCAATCCAGGAATCCAATAGAATTTTTTCGATCCATTCATCCAAATAGGTCCTAAATTATATAAAATTTTAACTCATTGAAATTAGGATTAAGTACTTTCCTTTGTTGGTAGGAATATGGTTTTTTTATGGAGAACAAAGAAACAAGTCTTCCATTGTGAGTTAGGGTATGTAGTTTTAGTGATACCGATTTTATTTTAGGCAAGAGAGGCCAAGAGAGATCTAATAATATGCATCTTCTTATTTTCATTAAAAAAAATGGTGCATCTTATTTTAAGGATAGCAATGAGTTGGATATGGGTCGAGTCAACCCATATCCTACCTGTCCCGTAAGTAAAAATCGTATATCTATACCTGCCCCATACCAACCTTAGGTAAGGTAAGATAGAGATGTGGGTCGAATCAGATTTTGGTGCAACATACATAGAGTATTATATCACGATTGAGCTGTTCAACATATTTAACCACACCTATTATAATTAATCCTGGTCCAAGGTAACATCATATTTCTTTACCATAATAAATATCCAAGTTAAGACTTCCAAAAGTCTTATCGTCATTAAAAACAACTGTTCAACCATACCTATTATATTGCATATGCTAGATGCTTGGATGTTGGGCATCTAATTTAAGTGGGAGTTATGAGCATTTTTTGTTGCAAACAGGCTAATTTGGCCCACCAAAGATTGATCGATTTATCTTGGATTGTCGTATTAAGAGCATGCAGGTAGGGATGAAGAATTGAGAAGTTGAAACACATTCCTCGTAAGCCGTTTTAGCATTCACTTACTAAAACCTTATTACAACTTCAATTATTAAACATCACATCATTCAGACAAATAGTAGTATTTTTACCATTTGAATGAGGACGATGATGGAGTATTCCTTCCCAAGCTTCAGCACTCAAAGTAGGAGCATTATGATTGAGTGGATTTGGACCTCTAGGAACTACACGGAGGATCCCTGCAGTTCCACTCTAGCTTTCAGCACCGGGAGGAGGAGTCCCATTATGTATCGGATTTGGACCTCCAGGAACTTCACGGAGGATCTTTTTGGTTCCACTCAAGCTTCTAGCACCTGGAGGAGGTGTCCCATTATGTATCGGATTTGGGCCTCCAGGAACTTCACGAAGGATCCTTTCGGCTCCACTCAAGCTTCTAGCACCTGGAGGAGGAGTCCCATTATGTATCGGATTTGGGCCTCCAGGAACTTCACGGAGGATCCTTTCGGCTCCACTCAAGCTTCTAGCACCTGGAGGAGGAGTCCCATTATGTATCGGATTTGGGCCTCCAGGGACTTCACGGAGGATCCTTTCGGCTCCACTCAAGCTTCTAGCACCTGGAGGAGGAGTCCCATTATGTATCGGATTTGGGCCTCCAGGAACTTCACGGAGGATTCTTTCGGTTCCACTCAAGCTTCTTGCACCTGGAGGAGGTGTCCCATTATGTATCGGATTTGGGCCTCCAGGGACTTCACGGAGGATCTTTTTGGCTCCACTCAAGCTTCTAGCACCTGGAGGAGGAGTCCCATTATGTATCGGATTTGGGCCTCCAGGAACTTCACGGAGGATCCTCTCGGTTCCACTCAAACTTCTAGCACCTGGAGGAGGTGTCCCATTATGTATCGGATTTGGGCCTCCAGGAACTTCACGGAGGATCCTTTCATCTCTAAGGAGGAGCCTAGCTTGCCTTTCACCTCTTGCCCCAAGACCAATATCAAAAGCCAATGCAAACATCAACACAATGCAAAGTGCTGCCTTAGGCTCCATACCTCTAATCAACACTTTGTTGATGTGGGAGGATTGGTTGCAAGTTCTACTTATATATAAACTCTTGTTTGCTGTGAGGAAGGGGATGAAGCGGGCAACAAAATTTTTATGCTGATATACCGATATCTAATGATACTAATGGATTTCATTGGATATTATTCTGATAAAGAAAAATACCTTTACTTATTTTGCGGCCAACGAAATCCACTTTAAATAGTTTCTTAATATAACAAGACCTGAAGGGAATGTGGACTCCACCACTGGGTCTATGCGGCAAAGGGACGAAGCTGCCAACAAATCTTTGTGCTGATATAATATTGTAATGATATTAATGCATTTCATTAAATATGCATGGTTTGTTCCTGTCCTTACCTGTTTTGATAAAGAAAATGACCATTAAAATTTACATATTTCGTGCCCAACAAAATCCATTTTAAATATTTTCTTATTACAATAAGATCATTTTAAGGGAAAGTTGATTCCACCACTCGGTTTTTACGGTGAGAGATGTCATGGGTGGGGGGTATAATAAGGGAAGAGATCTATTTTTTTAGAAATTTTCTTAATATCTTAATGTAATAAGATATCTTTTTTGGGAGTTCTAAATCCATGAAAATTTTATCTGATTTTGGACATTTTTTTCCAATTAAAATCCTAGAATAAAAAAGGAAAGAGATCCCTTTCTTATTTATCTCACATCGTATATTAACCTTCAAATTTATTGCATGTATGTATCATGCATAAATGTTCCAAAAATATATCATATATAAATAACGCATAAATATATTTCTAAATATTATTTAATTTTTATTAAATACTATTTATTTTTCTAAAGTACATATTTGAATTCTATTTGCCATTTTCATTGACATGTGGTGAATATATATACGGCAGATATGTCAAAGATAAATATAGCATAAATGTTATTATATACTGCTGGTTCTTTCAAAACATATATTTAAATAATACTTTTATTTTTGTGCATGCGTTGCAAATATATTATATATGCACATGGTGAATGGAGATTCTACCAATATAGAGGCTTCTATTCTAATCCCCATCCATGGGATGCAATTTTTTTATTAAAAAGTATTTTATTTTATTTATATATTTTGTTGTATCTATATTATATATATTTTAAAAATAATTAAATAATAAAAAAATTATATTTTATATATAGTGTGGATTATGAGCTATCGGACAAATCTTGTGAAGATCCGATGACCCTGAGTAGCCACTTCCTAAGCTTATTATTTCTTACTATTTTTATTTTTAATCATTTTTAAATCCTCCTATCTCTCCTCCTTAGAAAATTAAAATTATCTAATGGTTTATCTTATATTCATAATTTGGGATGATGGGTTATATTTTAGTCATAGACATCTGGTAAATCAGCAAATGTAATGCAATTGCCTTCAAAACCTGGTATATAATTTTTTATTTATTTCATAATTGTAATTGTAATCTTTTTTTTTTTTTTTAACCCTCTGGAGTTACATTCTTTCCTTTGTTTTGCTTATATATATATATGTTTTCCAGAGAATCACAAACATTTGACAATTGACAGGTTTAGGTGCCTGGCTTGCTACTTTAAAAAAGAAAAAAATACCCAGCACATCAAAACATTTCGTTAGAAATTTCATCATTAATTGACCATGATGCTTGCAATATATTAACCAGCGAACCGATTTTTACTCTCAAACTCCCTTTCCCTTTGAACATCTTATTAAACCATACAATAGGGCTACTATTGTTTTCTTTTCTTCTTAGGCGAGTGGACTCTCTTTATCTTGTTTGCAAGATATGTTCGAATTCGTAATTCAAACTGGATTCAATTATTCGATTATTTTTATCTCTCTCATCTTTTATTTTGATTCTGATTAATCTTAATATGGTTATCTCTCTGCATGCATTGTCTGATGCTGCACATAAAGGAGTTGTTTACTTTGCTCTTGCTGAATTTGGTTTACCACCAACTTCTTTCCTCATAGATCTGAGTATCAAGCCATTATCAACCCTTTGCCTATTAGCTTAAATTTTTGAAGTGATTAGTTAATAAACAATAGACACCAATGCTATCAACAGGCAATCATTATAGAAGATAATAGGTGTCCAGGAAAGCTATCCATGTCAATTATTAAAGGTCTGTAAAAATGAGCTATAAAATGATTATTAAAGGTCTGTAAAAATGAGTTAGCTTGTAGATGTATCAGCACACAATCATTCCAACCCAACATTCTATTTTGGCTTGCAGTCTTATTTGGCTCTTTCCTATGTTTAGCAAGTCAACACATTCATATTTGGCTGGCACTCCTATTTGGTCTTTCTCCTTGTTTAGCTATTCTACATTTGGTTTCTCTTTACTTAGTATGTAATCGAGATATTCCTTCTTCTTGTAATTGCTACAATAGCTAGACCTTGTAATCTATATATACTCCTATTGGAGAACAATGAAATGTAAGAATTAGAAATTATCCTCAATAAAGATATTACCTTCTTTATGGTATCAGAGCCATTGAAGCTCCAACGAGCATCTCTTCTTCTTCCTCCTTCTGTGCTCTCTCATGGCAACCAGTTCATCTATCTCCACCTCCTCCAATCCCTCTTCTCCTCCTCCATCCAACACAACGACCCCTCTCACCTTTCCATCGGCACAGCATTTTCTATCTATCAAATTAAATGCATCCAATTTTTTGATCTGGAGAAAGCAAATTACTCCCTTCTTAAAGGGTCAAGGCCTGTTTGGGTTCCTTGATGGCTCTCACCCACAGCCCACCGATCCGATTGCCGCTACTGCTTGGCAACAACAAGATGCCCAACTCGTAAGCCTTCTTGTTGCTTCATTATCTGAAGATTTGGTTCCTCTTCTTCTTGACAAAGAGACTAGTTTTGAGTGCTGGACCACTCTTCATGAAGCCTTTGGTTCAGCATCTCCTACCAGGCTCATGTCTCTGCATCTAGAGTTGCAGAATCTACGTCAAAAATCAGATGAGACCGTCACCTCTCTGCTCCGACGTGCCAAAGCTGTGGCTGATGAACTTGCTGCCTCTGGTAATGCCCTCAAGCCAACCAAATTTAATCTTCATGTATTGCGTGCTCTATGTGATGATCTACAAGATGCGGTCCCTGGCATTCTCAACCGACACACCCCTCATGGTTCTTTTTCCTCTCCCTACTCTTCTCTTTCTTTTCAGTTATCTAGCATCTTACACGTTCCTTCTATTTCTAAAAATTTACTTTCCGTACAACAGTTTGCAAAAGATAACAATGTCTTTTTTGAATTTCACCCCTCTCATTTTCTTGTGAAGGATCGAACTACCAAGACCATAGTGTTATCCGGTCTGAGTAAAGGAGGATTATACACTCTCCATTCCAGTCCTTCTCTGTTGTCTGCATCTGTTCACGTAGCCGAGAGCACCACTCTTGATAGCTGGCACAACCGTTTGGGCCATCCCCATTATCGCTTGCTTCGCTCCATGGTGAAGACCAATAATCTACCCTGCAAGTCTGCACATCTTCGTTCCCTTTGTCCCTCATGTCAATTAGGCAAGTCTAGTAAGTTGCATTTACCTCCATCCCATCGTCGCAATCAGTTTCCATTAGATCTTATTTATAGTGATGTTTGGGGTCCTTCCCCTACTCCATCTTTGTTAGGACACCGCTACTATATAATTTTTATTGATGATCAAAGTAAATATATTTGATTTTATCCATTAATGCGCAAATCTGATGTATTCTCTACTTTCTTACAATTTCAAGCCTTAGTTGAACGGCATTTCTCTCGTACTATTAAATCAATCCAAACTGACTGGGGAGGAGAATTTCGCTCTCTTCCTCAATTTTTTCGTAAAATTGGCATTACCCATCGTGTTGCTGCTCCTCACACCCATGAGCAACAAGGGGCTGTCGAATGTCGTCACCGTCATATTACGGAAACCGGCCTATCCCTTCTTGCTCATGGATCCGTGCCCATGTCATACTGGCACTATGCCTTTGAAACGGCTGTTTTTCTCATTAATAGGATGCCATCTAAAGTCTCTAGTGATGTATCCCCCTTCGAACTCATTCACAACAAACCACCATCCTATGCCTTCCTACGAATTTTTGGGTGTCTTTGCTATCCTCTTCTTCATCCTTACAATCGGCATAAAATGGAGTATCGGTCTCAATCGTGTGTGTTTCTCGGCTATAGTCCCTCTCATAGTGCCTATCGATATCTCAATTTAAAAATAAATCGTACATATATCGCTAGGCACGTTCGCTTCGACGAATCTACCTTTCCTTTTCAATCTCAGTCTTCATTAACTTGTCCACCACCATCATCTCCCTCTTCCCCACCTTGGGGCATTACATTACTTCACCCTCTACAAGAGGCCAACCCACTACCATCTGTTCCTCCACCAATTCCACATTCTCCTTTGCATCGTCTGTCCAACTCATCATCGGCTGCATCCCCCTTTTCTCGGTCTGCCTCAACACCTTCTCCTATGACCGATCCCACTCCAAGCCCCTTTAGCATTAACGACTCTGCACCTGTTCGGACCAGATTACTTACTGACCTCTCCTCATCAGCAAAACCTTCCCTTCCTATGCCTTCCCCTACAACTAGCTCCCTGCAAGACAAAACCTCTCCTGACCCACCTGCCCAACCCATCCGTACACATTCCATGGTACTTCGACCCCGTTCCAACCAGCCATCCGCCCTCACCACCACTATCCTCACCATAGAACCTACTTGCTTTACTCAAGCCTCTAAACACTCTGAGTGGCGTGCTGCAATGACTGAAGAATTTAATGCCTTAATTCGTAATGGTACGTGGTCTCTTGTTCCACGTTCATCTCATCAAAAGAATTTGATCGGGTGTAAATGGGTGTACAGGATTAAGAGAAAAGCTGATGGGTCTCTCGAGCGTTACAAAGCGCATCTAGTTGCTAAAGGGTTCCATCAGCAACTTGGCCTCGACTACAACGAGACATTCAGTCCGGTTATCAAATCTACCACCATTCGGTCTATTCTAAGTATTGCATTCTCTCAAGGTTGGTCCATCCGGCAATTAGATATTCATAATGCCTTTTTACATGGCAACCTAACAGAAGAAGTCTATATGTCCCAACTGCCAGGGTTTGAGGATCGTGACCATCCAGATTATGTCTGCCATCTCCACAAATCTTTATATGGGTTAAAACAAGCACCCCGTGCCTGGTTTCACCGTCTCTCCCAATTTCTTCTCCGACTAGAATTTGTTGCCAGCAAAACTGATCCTTCATTATTTATTTTAAGGATGAGGTCTCATATCCTCTATGTGCTCATCTATGTTGATGATATTTTGGTAACCAGCAATGACTCCAGTCAAATTTTTCTTCTTCTTCAACAGCTTGCTAAGGAATTTTCTATTAAGGATCTTGGTGATCTCCATTTTTTCTTAGGAATTGAGGTTGTTCGGAACTCTGCTGGATTATTATTATCTCAAAACCGCTACATTAAAGATCTTCTTTTAAAGGCAGGCATAGTTGATTGTAAACCTGTTCAGACCCCAATGGCCATGACAAAGGATTCTGATTCAGGGGGTGCTCCCCATCCGGACCCCACACAGTATCGCTCCATTGTTAGGGCTCTTCAATATGTTACATTGACACGTCCGGATATTTCCTTTGCAGTGAATAAAGTATGTCAGTTTATGCAGTCTCCTAATACTGATCACTGGATTGTGGTCAAACGCATCTTACGGTACCTTCAAGCTACAGCTGATCATGGGTTACACATTCGCCGATCCACCTCTCGCTCTCTCCAAGCTTTCTCGGATGCAGATTGGGCAGGTAGTGGGATTGATAGGCGTTCCACTGGGGGCTATGCAATTTTTCTCGGTCCTAACCTCATTTCTTGGGCATCTCGTAAACAGAAAATAGTTGCCCGCTCGTCCACAGAGTCTGAATATAAAGCCTTAGCAGATGCATCAGCTGAACTTATCTGGCTTGAGTCATTGTTTCAGGAACTTGGCCATCCCTTACATGGTCCTCCGATTCTATGGTGTGACAATATTGGGGCCACTTATCTGTCGGCCAATCCTGTTTTTCATGCTCGCACGAAGCATGTCGAAATTGATTTTCATTTTATTTGTGAACGTGTTGCAAGACATCAACTATCTGTTCAGTTCATCTCCACCCAAGATCAGCTTGCCGATATTCTCACCAAGCCCTTGGGTACCTCCCGTTTTAGGTTCCTAAAGGATAAGCTGAAGATTCGTGCTCCCGATTCTTCATCTTGAGGGGGTGTATCAGCACACAATCATTCCAACCCAACATTCTATTTTGGCTTGCAGTCTTATTTGGCTCTTTCCTATGTTTAGCAAGTCAACACATATTCATATTTGGCTGGCACTCCTATTTGGTCTTTCTTCTTGTTTAGCTATTCTACATTTGGTTTCTCTTTACTTAGTATGTAATCGAGATATTCCTTCTTCTTGTAATTGCTACAATAGCTAGACCTTGTAATCTATATATACTCCTATTGGAGAACAATGAAATGTAAGAATTAGAAATTATCCTCAATAAAGATATTACCTTCTTTAAGATGTATTAAAATTATGCTGCCCAATAGCATACCACCCTGACAAATAGGCCAATTATATGGTCTAATCCTGGTCTCATTTAGATTTCTTCTCAAGAGCAATGCCCCATTTAGCTTAAATCTTGGCGACATCCTTCTCTATGTAATTTGGGTTGGTAATGGACTGGGCAGCCTGAACTGCCCAAGGCTTGACTTAGCATGACCGCGTTATTCTAACCAAGGCTGGACTTCCTACTGAAACAACACTAACTAAAACTTCCTTTTTATTTAAATATTGAAATCAATGTTGTCCTCCCAAAGAAGGCATCACAGATATAGCAGAACCAAACTTCCAAGGTCAGTGGAGGATAAAAAAACCTATTTTAGTTGGAGTAGCTAAGTAGAATAAAACTAAAAATAAAATTCTAGTATTAACAAGCAATGATTCTCAATTCTCCTCTAATTATAAAGTCCATACTGACAATATTGGTGTTATAGCCCAAGCCCAAATTAAAAGACCCAAGCCCATTAAAAAAAAAAAAAATAGAAGGAAGAACAAGGGAACCGGGAAGAAGACTCCCGGTAGGAGTCTTCTTCTCCGATTAAACCCCAGAGATCGGGAGTCCTAGGACCACCAGGAGTCCTAGGGCTCTCTATAAAAAGGCCCTCCCCTTTCTTAGAAGCCGATCACCGGTCCTATTCCCCTCTCTTCCTCTCTGATTTTTTCGATTGGAGCCATGGATACTTGTTTCGTTCTCACCGTGATTGCTCACCGATGGGGTCACCGAAGGCCGAAGTAAGTTTTCCTCATCTTCCTCTCTTCTTTCTCCTTCTTTCCGTGCCTCTGTGCGTGACTACCGGTGACGGGTGTCGTCGATTTTTGGTCAGAGCAGAGACCCCTGTTTGGTCTCTTCTTCCCTTTGGTTTTTCGGCGCCGGCCTTGCCTCTCCGAACTCGGGAGAATTGCCCCCCTCTGCCGCCGGCTTCCGCGTGTCGGTCGTGGCCTGAATGGTCGGTCAAGGGAGGGGACCTGCTGGTCCCCTGTTTCGGCCAGGAAGGAGCCCGAGAAAAAGAAGAAAAAGAAGAAAAAGAGAAAAGAAAAAGAAGAAAAAGAAGAAAAAGAAGAAAAAGAGAAAAGAAAAGAAAAAAAAAAGAGGAGAGAGAAACTTTCTCTCTCTGCTCTCTCTCTCTCTTAGATTTTTAGGATTTATGGAATTAAAAAATAATAATAATAATAATAATAAAATAATAATAATTAAAAGAAATATAAGAAGAGTTTTCATGGATCAGTCCGAAAATCCTGAATGCTGTCATCAAGTTGATCCATATGGGGATATTGGATTTTAACAAATTTTAATTTTTTTAATTCGATAAAATTTTGATCAAAATATGATATTTGACGTATCAGGTCCGGAGAAGGATTTTCAAGATTTTTAGAATTTTTAGTTTGGATTTTTTTTTGAGGTAAGTAGTATTTACTTTTATTGAATTTATCTGATAAATTATAAATTCTGAATTAAATAAATTCATGACATGCTTGTGATTGAAAATATTTATTGAAAATAATTATTGAAATTATTTGTGATTGAAGTTAATTGTAGAAATTATTTATGGTTGAAGTTATTTGTTGAAAAATTATTATGATGATGTATGATCATAAAGAATGATATGATTGGTTTGATTCGAATATCATTTATTTATATTATTTTTAAAAATAATATATGAATTGGAAGATTATATGAATTTAACAACCTAACTATGTAAAGGACCCCGCCAATGGAGGCATATACGTTGGTAATTGATTGTCCTGAGGGTTTATGTCGCCAGCGAGACCAGCGACATATCGCCAGAGAGACCAGCGATAAACTGCCAGCGAGACCAGTGGTTTCAAAGGACTTGACTGCCAGATGATTCGCAGCCTACCGCAAGTAGATACGCGGTATTATGACCCTGCCACAGAGAAAATATGGTCATAGTCATGGTTGGTAAGAAGAACCTAAGAAATTGATGAATTTAAGATGATAAGCATAATTTGAAATTATGATGAATTGAATTTTATATATGATTGATAGTATGATTATGATTTCATGAATTTACACATTGATTTTGTTATTATCAGTAAACCAACATATATAGTATTATTGCCTGATTCATTCAGTTAAAGGTATACACTGCTTACTGGACTATTTAGCTCATGATGAGTTTTATATTTTTCTTTACAGATTCAGAAAATTAGCATGATGCGAGACTTCGATTGGGAGAGCGATTAGAGATGGAATTAGCTCATTTGATTTAGGATTTTCTCAGAATTGATTCAAGACTTTATTTTAAGTGTTGACTTTGTCAGATAATTATTTTCTTTCGGATACTGAGTTTTGTTTTGTTATTTGAACTAAGGTTGATTGTTAAAAATTAAAAAAAAAATTATTTAACTTTATGTGTAAGATATCATGATGAGATGCCTTGCATGCTTATGGAAAAAGTTTTCTATGAGTATGCGGTGATTGCCATGACCCTCGATTCAAATCTCGGGTCGGAGGCGTGACAATTAATATGGTATCAGAGCATAAGTAGATAGATAAAGATATGTAGAATAGAATGAGCGAGTGATGGGTAGATATTAGAAAATTTGATAGGTTAGTTATGATAATTATGATCTGACCTGTCTCAAGTAAGTTTATAACCTTATTAAGGATAAGTTATTATCTCGAATTTGCCATAGGTCAAAATGTCTCTACAATGAATGAAGAATACTCAAGGAGCGGTAAGAGGGACATCAAATCCACTTGGTGATAACACTCCCCAATTGAATAGCGGCACATCTCAGCAGGAGGGAATCCTTGATCCTATCGAAAATACTCCGACAGTACAGGAGGAGCCGAACATGACTCAACTAATGCAAACTCTGATTGGAGTAGTTCAAACACAATAATAGTTACTTCAACAACAACATACACAGCCACGTCAACATCCTCCACCGACACCTGGACATGGAGAACATCCGATGCAGAGAAACAATATCGTCGAGTTTAAGAAGCTAGCCCCTCCAGCCTTCAAAGGGACCATCGAGCCACTGGAAGTAGATAACTGGATTATGGAAATGGAGAAGGCATTCACTGTGCAAGAATGCCACGATGAAGAAAAGATCCGCTACACAGCATATCTGTTACAAGGCGAGGCATATAATTGGTGGCGTATACTTGAACAAAAATATGAACACGATAGGATACTACTCACTTGGGAGAGATTTTGAGATGAATTCTTTGACAAGTACTTCTCCTGAAGTGTCAGAATACAGAAAGAGCAGGAGTTCATTCATCTGAAACAGAGGAACAGATCCGTTGCAGAATATGAAGCTAAATTTACGGAGTTAGCCAAGTTTGTTCCAAAATTAGTTGAGATTGAGCAAGACAAAGTACATAAATTTGAAATAGAATTGAAGATAGAAATTAGAAAACAAGTTGTATCCTATGAGTTAACTACTTATGCCTCAGTTGTGAATAAAGCTCTGATAATTGAGAGGAAAGTTAATGAAGCACATGCAGAGAGAGAACGGAATCAGAAGAAGAGAAATAGGTTTGATGGAACTCAAGGACGAAATCATAACAATAAGGGTCCAGCAAAGAAGCTAGCAAATGATAAGAATCATGAGAATGAGATGGCTAGATGTTCGAGATGTGGCCGAAGAGAGCATGAGTCTTCTAATTATCCATGGAATACTGGTTCTTATTTTAGCTGTGGACAGAAAGGACACAAAATTACAGATTGCCCCAGAGGAATTAGAATAGACCCACACAAACAAAGGATGGAGGTCAAAGGCCGAAAACTCAAGGAAGAATCTATGCACTCACACAACAGGATGCTCAAGCCTCTAATGCTGTGGTGACAGGTATCATTCCTGTATCCGGTATTTCTGCTTCAGTTTTGTTTGATTCTGGTGCTACACACTCCTTTATATCCACTATTTTTATTAGACAACATGATATAGTATGTAAACCTATGAAAACCAAATTATATGTTGAGACACCAATAGATGGTATTTTGAGTACCGAAAGTGTGTGCAAGTCATGTAGTATCAGAATAGGAGAAAGAGAATTACCGACAGATTTGGTGGTCCTAGATATGCATGATTTTGATGTCATTCTAGGAATG
Organism: Elaeis guineensis; assembly: GCF_000442705.2. Taxonomy (NCBI): domain Eukaryota; kingdom Viridiplantae; phylum Streptophyta; class Magnoliopsida; order Arecales; family Arecaceae; genus Elaeis; species Elaeis guineensis. The sequence goes on along the minus strand of NC_026001.2, from coordinate 92,466,220 downwards.
GATTGGCTTGCTACTTATCATGCCTCTGTGGATTATCATGGAAAGAGAGTGAACTTTCAAATACCGAAAGAATTGACATTCAGTTTTGATGGAAGTATAGGAACCACCCCTCCACGTATTATTTCATTTGTGCAAGCTAGACAGATGCTAAGAAAGGGATGTAGAGGTTACCTAGTATCACTAAAGAATAAAAAACATGATGAATTGAAATTACAGGATATTTTCATCGTAAATAAATTTTCGAATGTATTCATTGATGATTTAACCAGACTACCACCAGACAGAGAAATTGAATTTAACATTGAGTTGGCGCCCAATACCGATCTGATTTCTAAAGCTCCTTATCGAATGGCCCCTATGGAGTTGAAGGAGTTAAAAGATCAATTACAGGATTTGTTGGATAAAAGTTTTATAAGGCCTAGTGTATCTCCTTGGGGAGCTCCAATCTTATTTGTGAAGAAGAAAGATGGTAGTATGAGGCTTTGTATTGACTATAGAGAGTTGAATAAGAACATTATCAGAAATAAGTATCCTCTACCTCGAATCGATGATTTGTTTGATCAGCTGCAAGGTGCACAAGTCTTTTCAAAAATTGATCTTCATTTAGGATATCATCAGTTAAAAATCAAAACAGAGGACATACCAAAGACTGCATTTAGAACTCGTTATGGACATTATGAATTTCTAGTGATACCTTTTGGGTTAACCAATGCTCCAGCGGCCTTTATGGATTTAATGAACAAAATATTCAAATCCTATCTCAATAAGTTTGTTGTCATATTTATTGACGATATCTTGATATATTCAAGGAGCAAATTGGAGCATGAAGAACATTTACGATGTGTACTACAAATATTGAGGAAAGAAAATTTTTATGCCACATTTAAGAAGTGTGAATTTTGGTTGGATAAAATAGTCTTTTTAGGACACATCGTGTCTAAAGATGAAATTTCTGTAGATCCAACAAAAGTAGAAGCTGTGATGCAGTGGAACAGACCTACAAATATTTCTGAGATTCGAAGCTTTCTGGGAATGGCAGGTTATTACAGACGATTTGTAAAAGGATTCTCTCGCATAGCTGCACCTTTGACTCGTCTTACTCAAAAAAGAGTTAAATTCGAGTGGACCGAAGACTGTGAACAGAGTTTTCAAGAGTTAAAACAGTGATTAGTTTCAGCCCCTATCCTTACTATACCAACAGGAGATGAAAGATTCATAATATATAGTGATGCATCTAAAAAGGGACTCGACTGTGTATTAATGCAACATGGTAAGGTAGTGGCCTACGCCTCAAGACAATTGAAATCATATGAACAGAATTATCCGACACATCATTTGGAATTAGCTGCAGTGATTTTTGTCCTAAAAATTTGGAGACATCACTTATACGGTGTGCAGTGTGAAGTGTTTACTGATCATAAGAGTTTG